>NC_060959.1:11358906-11468906 GCF_910589235.1 Vespa crabro
TTACTTCTATCTTTGACAATGCCAATACGTCAGCACCTGCGCTTAAGGTTGCCACAAGCTCATTGACTATTGTTTTAGTCGAATAAGCGGCAGCTAAACCAGTACCTGTAAATAACATTTTTGATATAACGTAAGATCTATCGTATATTCTAAATAGATAGAGAGAGACTATACCCGCTGCTAAAACATAAGAAAATGTTTTTCTTGACCCAGCAGTTTCACGATTGCTTGCATATGAATCTTTAACATCATCTCTGCGATAGTGCGAGAAATCTGGTACTTGGATGTCGGTATGAGCCATACGAGACTGCTGTATTTGCGTGGGTGCTGTTTAAAGAAATATAAATTTAAGGCGTGAGACGTGTAAATTATGTATCAGTAATGTAATTTTCTACCTTTTCTCTTCTTTTTTTTTTTTTTTCTTTACCATAATCTATCGAAAGAAATCTACATAGTCGAGTTAATGTGCACTGAAGCGACGGTTATATAATCGAATGAAAAAGTTCAACGTATCGAAGAGACCAAAGTATCGTAATTTATGGAAATACGGAATGGATCAGGACCAACCTGAGATACTCGAGCTAACTCTTACAACTCCAGAAATAATGTTCTGCTGCATAGTATCACTTATCATAGGTATGACGGAAGCAGGAACGACAATTGGTGGTCTTTGAGCTTTACCAGTCGCAGCAACCGTTCTTCCTCCATTTGATACAACCGTCACCGTTGCCTTCAAATACGGTGAAATATTCGCAGATCTCGCGATCACATTCATTTTTACGCGAAGACAATACGCAAAAATGAACGGACAAGTAAGTCGCAAAATGCGAACGACTAAGAAGTGTTCTATCGAGCAGACGGCAACGCCATCTGCGAGGTGGTATGATCTAAAAGTAGACGTTACATAAAGTCACATTTTTTTTTCTCTTAACATTTTCTAAAAAAACTAAAATGATGGTGAATGAATTTTTTCATGAAAACAAGAAAATCCTCCAATCTCATTAATTCCATATTAAATGATCTCGTTTTGTTGAACGACAAAGGAAAAAAGTACGGCAGAATATATTCTTGATTTACGAACACGACGTAATAACGTCGGTACGAAATATATATCAATGGTACTTTTCGAGATACGATAGAGGGACCATTGCTGTTTATCGTTCAATTGTTCGTTTAATGAAAATAATATCTTAATGATGTATGTAAATATGATTTTTCAAAATATTCCATTCGTAGGAAGACGTGCGAGACAAATCTCTGTTTAGCTCGTCATCGTTTCTCTACAATTCCAGTGTATAAAAAACGTTCGTTTAAAGAAATAATAATTGAACGTATTCAATAACGTTTAAGCGTATTCTTATGAATAATTAAGAATGATAATAGTTGGTAATATAGGACAATTCGAGTGTTACCAATCAGAGGCGTTGGAAAAACGCCGAACATGGCGGTCGCGACGAATTCGTTTGATAGCTGGTTAAGCAAAAAATTACAAGCATTAAATACGGACGAGGGTGTTTTCGGATCTTACATCAAAGGAATATTGGAGGGCGATGAAACGGAGGATGAAAAAGTCGAGGCGCTTGAAAGCATACTCGCGGGCATAACGGTGAGGACGGCACGGATTGTAAGGTTAGAATGTGCTTGCTGTACGTAGACGAGAGATTTCTTAGCCGGTCAAAAATAGCAGAAGCTATGCGTTTATATGGCATGTACATTCTTAAAGAGATATAATACGAAAGTATCTTGCTTTGTGTAACATATGATTTCATTAGCATGGAATTTATTATTATCATTCTTTATTTTGTTTATTTCCTAACGTATCAGAAATAACTTGGAAATAATTTTTTATTAAATATATCATATGCGAGTATATATGTGTGTGTATTGCGGTATAATTGTACGCACAGAATGAAACGATAGGATGTTATATTGATGACACTTCAGCCAAAGGAGTTTATAAGTAGTTAATAAGAGGATAGAAAACTTGATACATATATTTATATATATTATATATATATATATATATATATATATATATATATATCTTTTGTAGGAGGACAATATAAGCAAGCATGTAACCGAAATCCTAAATGCTTGGGCAGAATGGTTACCAACGGAGGAAGTTGCCAGTCCTAATGTGCCAACAGAGGATGTCGATGTCAGATTGGCACGTATGCTTGAATCGCAGAGCCTTCCGACTACCATTCAAAGAAGTTACACGGAGGAGGAGAGGCGAATACGCGAGGCTATATTGGCCCAGTATAGTCAAATGTCCGATGAAGGTGATAGCGAGGGAGATGGGGAAGAAGACGGTGCTGGGGGTGGAGATTGCGGTATCGAAAAGAATTTGAATGCCGCTATTATAGCGCAACAAGAAAAAGAAAGGAAAGAGAAAGCAAAGTTAGAAAGTCAAAAAAAGAAAGAAAAGGATAAGGAAGATAGGTAAGCTTTTAATGCTCTCTTTATGCGCTCAATACAAGAGAGGAATATAATCGATACTTGTTTAAATTATAGAGAGAAACAGAAGCAATTAAAGGAAGAGAAAAAGGAGAAGCGCAAGACACAGAAAGGAGAGAGAAGAAGGTAGCACGATTGTGAAAAAATCGTACAGTCGCTTCCTCATTTTAAAACAAGTGGATCCCATTATGGGCTGATTTACTTATCCATGTTTCTCCTTTCGCATGCAAAAGTCTATCGTTCATTAATACCCCTCTTTTATTATCAGAAAGATACATATTTTAAGCGAATTATGTGACGCTTCTTCATCGAGATAATACGTACTTCATATTTCTTGTGGCATAATAGCGAATCTTCTCGTGCCTTCGGTCTATCTAATATACATTATCGTTCGGTGTAATCTCTCCTATCCATTTATCCTTTTTCTACTTTCTTTACGATATCGACGTTCCTTCCTATTATTTCGCGATTTCCATTCAGAGCTTGTATACGAGTAATATTCACAGCTCCGTTTTAAATTTTATAGTTAAAAAGTTGTTCCAACTATTGATGTATATACATATTGTACTTACTTGTATGCACAGCATACTGCCTTTTTTCTCTCTTTCTTTCTTGACTTTTTTTTTCTTTCTTTGTTTTTTTTTCTTTCTTTGTTTTTTTTTTTTCTATGATTAAACGAATCACGTATTTAATATGTTAAATAAACTGCTCTAATCGCTATAGAGAAATATTCTCTTTGGAATTATACCTCATTGAAATCCTTGCCATTAATTGGGATCAAACAACAAATTCAACCATCGTTCGCTATAATTTTCTTTATTAGTATATATTTACACACAAGATACCGAGTCGAAACCGAGTCATCTTGGTATTGCATTAATAATGAAAGACAAACGCAGTAAGATAAGAACAAACGAACAAATGATACAAAAGATGATGATGCTTCAGTATCGTATCATTACATATACTTTTCTTTATACTAATGTCATTATCATAATCGTTTATCGTTAGCAATTCTCTCTTGTTTGCTATAATTAAAATTGCAGGCATAAATTGACGACGATTCGCACTTACACGACGGTCTTACGCGTAACACAAGGGACCGTCCCGTCGTTTTAACGCGAAAATTACAAATCATCGTGCATCGTCTCTCGCAGCTCTCTCTCTCTCTCTCTCTACCTCCCTCCCTCCCTCCCTTTTTTCCTTCCTTTTTCTTTTTTCCTCTTTTCGATTCGTTCACATTCTTACTGACACGAATAAGAAAGAGAGAGAAAGAGAAAAAGAAAACGAAGGGTTGAAGATTGATCAACGGACTCCTTGGCAAATATGGAGGATGAAGGACAACCCGATAAAAAGAAGTTGATGGTTATAAGGATGGAGAGGAGAAAGAGAAAGAGAGAGAGAGAGAGAGAGAAACAAATGACCTTCAATCCTTCGTTTTCTCTCTCCGTTCATCTCGTCTTCGATTAAGGATCGGGACAAACGTTTCGTTCATTCTTCAAAGACGGAGCAACTCGTCAGGATCGATTATTCTACGCGACGCTCGTTCTAAAAAGATTCAGATGAAATAAGCCTCATTAAATACGCGCAAATTCAAAATGGCGTACAACTACCTCCTATGATTGTCCTTCTACTCTCGACGATGCCCTACTACACAAAGTAAAATGAAAGACGTTCGAAAGACCGGGTCGCGCATTTATTTATGTTCTTTTTCTTTTTTGATGATGTCGCTTGTCGAAACTCGAGAGAGAGCATCGAGGGATAAAAAGGGAGAGTGAAGTTTGTAGGAAGTGGTCGTGTCCTTCGTTCGCCCGACGATGATAGTTCATTTTCTTTCTTTTTTACCTATTCTCCTTAGAACGCGTCACGCATACAAGAGTTTTACTATCTAACTTTAAAGACGATCTATCCACGTTGTTAACTCGATAATTGGTTTTACAAACTGTTTTTTTTTTTTTTGCTTTTTTTTTTGTTTTTTTTTTTTTGTTTTTTTTTCTTCTAAGAAGATATACGCTAGAGCCTTTTACACGCACGCACGCTCGCTCGCACGCTGGAGGGGGGTTTTTTTTTTAATTCTTTTTCACAGAGACAATTTTTCTTCCCTATCTTTCTTCTGTTACACATTCGTTAAGACATATATGTCTCTAAGATCATGTTCGTCCCCTTTCAACTCGGATCACGTTCGTTCATAATAATTCAGGACTAGAGAGCAATCGCCCCTTTTTCATCCGCAATCTTGTTTTTTTTTTTTTTTTTTTCTTTTTTCTCTTTGTGCGGATCGATAAAAGTATTTTACTCTCTCTCTCTATCTCTCTCTCTCCCTCTCTCTTTCATCGCGCATTTTTCTTCCGTGTATGAAATCGGGATCGATACCATTATCAAATTTATTTTCATTCCTTTCTTTCTTTTCGGACCTACGCACGGATACACGTATATGACTGTGCGCGAATGCGTTTCTTCGACGCAGATTATACAACAGTGTCTCCTATACACATACAATTTGATCCCGCTGTATATAATAATGAACACAACTAAAAACTTAGGGCTGTACAATTATCCTTTTTGTTTTCTTCTTCCTCTTCTTCTTTTTCCTTTTTTGCTTTTGTTTAGGGTATCCCCGAGTTTTTATGGGGTTATATTACTTAATTTTCTATTATTTCTATGTTAATTACTAATATTTAACTCGTTTTTTGCTTGCGTGATTTCTCTTAATACATACTTGTATATAATATGTATATGCAAAGTAATACGCGCACAAGTGTGTATAATATATATGTATGGATATATTATATATACATGTACGCGTAAATATGATTCATTCTTTCACTCTTTTTCTCTCCCTCTCTCTTTCTTTCGGTCTTCTGTATTCTCTCTCTCTCTCTCTCTCTCTCATACACACACACAACACACATCATACGTACCTTTTTTCAAGGATCCGCGCATACACACATATTACTAAAACGTTATTTATACAGAATTTGATATCTCCCTTACTGTGTATGCTCGGTTTCCTTTTCATCTGTTCTTTTTTTTTTCGATTTCTTTCTTTCTAGTCACTAAGAACATTGAAGTTGCAAACTCCTCTCTTCGTTCGAGTTCATCGAACCCATCTCGCGAAAAGATATTCATTATTTCTTCATTTTTCTCCCCCCTTTCCCTTTCCTCGTTTAGATATTTCGCGAACAGCAAATTGAAGAACGCTGCGATAGAATTTATTAAAGAAAAATAAGGGGAACAGTAATTAGGCGTGATATAATAGACAACAACGATAAATAATGCCGGTAATTTTGTTGAATTACGAATACGTATGTATGTATGTATTCCCGTTGTACCATCGACATTCGCAATTTCTTTTCTTTTTTTTTCCTTTTCTTTCCTTTTTTTTTCTTTTTCTTCTCTTTTTTTTTTTTTTTTTTTTTTTTTTTTATTTATTTATTAAAAAAAGACTTCATTTTTATTCTTTTCTATTTTTGCAACGAACGCGGATTGTTTCAAATGACATATATACGACGATACGTGTTGAAAACTAATTTTCCGAGTAGCGCAGATTCGAAATTTTATTAAGTAAAGAAGAATTGGCTTCAATCGTGATAAAAATTAACGACACGGGGATAGGACGCGCGGTATAAGCTAAACTTGAACCTTTTCTAATTGGAGATCCGAGGAAACACGACGTAAGAGCCTAGAAGATCTGCGAACGTTTTGTCATTTTTATATGTATGTATAAATATACGCGATGAGAACGACACTAATTTGCAAGAACACGATTGATTTACGTCGTGATAATTGTGTGATGAAATTGTATACAATCAGTCAGTCTTGTTACAAGTACTTTGTTGTTTTATGTTTTACCGTACGAGTTTATTGTTACGATCACTTACTCATCTACTACTTTTTGTCTTTTCTTTCAATGGACACTCGAATAAGAAAGATGGTGGTCCACGAGAATTTAATTAAACTAACGATCAGTCGTGAAAAGATACTACGCGAATCGATCATTCGTTAACGTCTAATAAATCTTCTTCGAAGCCAATGGGGAGGGGTGAGAGGGATTTTAGGAAGATAAAAGGGAGAAATTAAAGGTGAAGAAATCAATGTCGTATGATCGTTCTCTAGCGCTGCTGATATTTGACGAAGCTTATTTTCTATAAGCCTCTTAATTGGACCGAAGAGCACAATTGGTCCGACTATATAATCGTATGAAATCGTATGAAATCGTATGAAATCGTATGAAATCGTATGAAAGTGTGAACGATCGAACGAGACGGACGAAGCATAAGTTCGAATAAGTTCGAAAAAGAAAAAGGAAAAAGATACGGAAGAAAAATGAATGAAATCCTCGATCGTTCGAGTCTCGATTGAAGGGGGCCAAATTCTTTCTCGAATTCTACTATGAATATTAAGCTCGGATATACAATCTTTCGTGGTTCTACGAACTTCGTTAAAATCGACGCATCTAAACGACATGAAAGTTAGACAAGTATTATAATCTCCCATTAAATCCATTCCGCGTTCTTAAAGACGACTGTTCCCTGGATATCTCATTGATTTTTGCGCCAACATCCAAAAAACGCTGGACGTCGATGAATAATCTCGGTGAATTAAAGTACAATCTTATAAAGTGTGATATCGCTTTTTACATAAGATATTGCGTTGTTAACGTATGACTGATAATATCATAATCGTACGAACAATAATGATAATAATATAATAATATAATAATAATATTAATATTAATTGTAGTAAAAGTAAGGATAATAGTGATGATGATAGTAATAATAATATTAATAATAACAATAATAATAAAAAAAGAAGCATTATTGATATAGATAAAGAAAAATTCAAATGATATGGAAATTTCAGTGAAATTGGCATTTTACGTATTCGATTACGCAAGCAAATCGCGTGCTACTCAGGAATATATATCGCAGACTTAATTAAAAGCTGTACAATCCTACAAGATAATATTAAACTCTTCGTCAATGTTAATCATCTCTTTCTGTCTCTCTCTCTCTCTCCCTCTCTCTCTCTCTCTCTCTCTCTCTCTCTCTTGCACACATTAATCATGTAATTATAATCTTGTAGCAATAAGCTTGTTTTTGCGATACTCATTATAAAGAAAATATTAGTGATTAATAGTAATGAAATCATTAACGATCGTTATTATTTCTTATTACCAAAGATCTAAATAAGACAGTGGTAGTTTAATATCACAATAAGACTACTACACAGGCCTCGCGAAACTGGGGCACGCTTCGTTTATTTATTTTTTTTTTTCTTTTTTATTTTTCACTTTAAGATTGCTCCTTTCAAATTCTCATTATTATTGATAGCGATTTTTTAGCAGCCGCTGATAGCTACGAAAAATTGCTCAGATCTTCTCGACGTGATGATAAAAAATAATCAGACGATAAAAAAGGAGCGATCTTTTGAAACGTCAAACACCACCTTTTTTATCTTCCTTATATATTTTCTCATCGCCATAAACAGTTACCTACTACAAGTAATTAAAAATCCATTCGACACACTACACGGACGATATCTTTAAATTATAGTAGAATATATTTAAGCTCGCCCTCGCGATCGCTTAAAAGGAAAAAATTATTATCTCGTTAGACCATCGATTAGCGCGACGTTATGCTTATATTGAATGATATCGCGCGATCACATCGATGAACCATTAATAGTTACTCTCCTTAGAGAACAATATGTCGATCATTCGGAATAATTTTTCAAAGTAATTTCTCAGTTTAATATCGATGATTTATACCGCGTGAAATCTCATGATATATTGACGCGTGAACTTTACCGTTAAATAAATATATTCCGGATGGAGGGAACACGATTGTTCCATTAAACGAGAAAATAATTTGATTGATACTCGAGTGACGTTACGGCATTTTAATTTAGGTTCCATCGTATTTCCAAGCGATGATCTAATAACGACATATCCCATGTACTTCGCTACGATCAGCCAAACGACGACGTTTGGATGTGCGATCTCGACCTCGTAGCTAGTTCGATATTAAGTGGGAGGGGCTGAGAATTTTATCGATAATATATATACATATATAAATATATATATATATATATATATATATATATATATATACATATATATATATATATACACACACAAACATCTTCTAAGCCCTTTTGGCATCGAGAACGTCAAGCGCGTTTACACGGGCCAGCCATTTCTAAGCGCACACACCATGTGCTCGCTCTCACCACGCGTTCCTACATTTCAACGACGACGTTCGATTTATCGAAACAATCAATTTTCCGATATTGCTCTTAGGAAATTGGAAAGCGTACTCTTTCCGAACTTAAGAAAAACTTCACTCGTTATCGATTGATAATGACTTTGTTTTGATGATACGCTATGATGATGACGAAAACGCGCTTTAATGATCGGTTTGAGTCGCCGATGATACTCTGCTCTCTTTTGAAATAACTCTTTATTAAATTTACCTGTTTCCTTCGCTTTCATTAACTTCTTGCACGATACTACCTCTACCCTATTGAGTAACATTCTTACTCGAAGCTTCAATTCTTTCTCCTATTCCACATGTACGACGCTACCCAGAATGTTGCCTTTCTTAGATCCACAAACTTTTAGCCGAGGGGAGCTAAGAAAAATTGCCAGCTAAAAATCGCTCAATCGTTCGATCTAAGAAAGAGAGGAAGGACGCAGAGAACGAACTCAAACGGAGGACGTTTAAAAGTGGCTAGCGTAAACCCGACTTCACAATATCGGTGGAAGGAAGGTTCCGGAGTCGTCGAGATTCGGGTCCAAGCTAGAAACTATGTCACCGGTCGAGGCGTGCCTGGACGTCGTTGTTTGAGCGCTACTGGCCAAGGCATGGCTACTCGCGCTACCATTTAACTTGCTCTTTACAACAAGACTGCTGCTACTCTTGGAATTGTCCGTTGTCGCTGCACCGCCGCTCTTCGAGTTTTCCGACGTGCCGACCCTCTTCATGTGTTTATCGTGCTTGAGGTAGAGAGCTAGGAGACTGTACGGAGCGTATTCCATGTTGGAAGGTAGCTGCAACGCTTCGCTGACCGTCAGGCGCGTTACAGTTTGCGCGTGAGATGATTGAGACGTTTCGACGACCGCTGCCGTAGCGTTGCTGTTGTTACCGTTGTTGCCATTTTTCGCGTTCACCGTCGACGACGTCATCGTCGACGACGACGACGACGACGAGGAGCTCGCATGAGAGAAAGAAGAGCTCAGCCACTCGTGGCGCACTGCCTCGTCGGGGGTCATGCGCTTCTTCGGATCCCACCTAAGGGAAATACAAAGCAAAATTTTTCTTTTTGTCTCTCTCTCTCTCTCTCTCTCTTGTTTTTTCTTTTTTCTTTCACGCTCGCCGATGCCAAGTGTTATCGTGGAGTAAGCCACCAACGCGGACATACTATCATCAATGTACTGTACTCTTGGTATTTTCTATGGCATCGTTCTAAGTTAAACCATTCTTTTTTTTTTTTTTTTTCAAGAGATTATCGCTATAGAACGAGTTCACAAATAATAAGTAGTTAGACAAATCCAATTTGGTGCTACGCAAACTTTGCGTACAACTTACTCGAGGCATCTGCTAACGAAGTCGACGAAATGTGTATCGGTACATCGGAGAACCATCGTTAAGTTTTTGCTGCCAGCCCATCTCTTTTTGCCCTTGCTGTTTGTCACGCATCGTGGAGTACCCTTCTGATCTGTAATATCGCAACATTTTCTTTCGTCAAGTATCATCATGTCACGCATATCCGTTCTTTTTCTTTTTCTTTCTGACCGAGAGAGTTCGATCCGACATTATCGGTTCTACATGATATTTACCGAAAAAGAGTCTGCGACGCGAAGCGTGACTGGTGATGTGTTCTGGAGGTAGCCCGAGTACCTCCATGATGCACGCGAGTTGTTCGATCTCATCCTCGCCCGGAAACAAAGGATATCCCGTATAAAGTTCGGCCAAAATACAACCCAAGCTCCACATATCGATCGGCGTACCGTACGGAAGACCGAGAATCACCTCTGGACTTCTATAAAACCTCGATTGAATGTACGTATATACACGCTGATGGCTATAACAGGAGGAGCCAAAGTCTATGACTTTGATCGAGCTGCTACCTCGTTGTTTCAAAAGTACGTTCTCCTGTAAAACGATCAAGTCCCATTCGATTATTAATAACTTTGATCCAACAACAATGTTAGGAGACGTATTACGTGTCCGAAATGAAAATTTAATTACCGGTTTCAAATCACAGTGTATGATATTTTCTCGATAGAGCAATCTCAAACAGCTAATCAGAGAGTTAGCGAATCGTCGTACCAGACTTAAACTGAATCCTTGGTAATTGTTCTTTTTGATTAGCTCGTACAGATTCAAACTGTAAATGTCCAAAATTCATTAAATTTCGTTCGCTCATGATTAAGATTAACTCTAATCATTCACATTTAATTTACCTCATTAATTCGAAACTGATGCATAAATGATTCCTGAAATAAAAATATTCTAACATGTGTATCACATTGTGCGACGCGTTGGCATCCAGATCCTTCTTCTTCAGATGCTCCAAGATTCTAACTTCGATTAGTGCTTGATGATGGAATCTCTTTTTGTTTCTACGAAAAAACACGCATGTTCGTCTTTAATATTGGGTGCCGAAATAAACAGGGGAATAAAAAAAAAAAAAAAAAAAAAAAATTAAAAATAAAAGAAATATACACATTTTCATTAAGAGTATGAACATTCCAAATACCTGATGATCTTGATCGCGATGTATTGACTCGCCTTATGATCGAATGCTCGAATCACCTGACCGAAACTTCCTTTTCCAATAACTTCTAGTATCTCGTATCTGCATATAAAGAAAAGAAAAGAAAAAAAAAAAAGAAAAAAATGTGCATTTTCAACGTAGAAAAGATTTCTACATACGAAAGTTATAGCGAAAAGGAGCAAGAGAAAATTCAACGTACCTGTAGGAAATGTGATCATGCAGGACTTTATTGTAGCTACCGTTTTCGTCATCGTAACCGCCGTTTTGCGATGCACCTTCCTCTCCGTGAATTTTATTCGCCGACAAACCCAAGTACCAAATCTCGGAATATTTTTCAATTTCTGCGCGCTCGAAATCCGGAAGTCGATATCCATAATACTTCACAGCTTCCTGAGGTGTCATAGGGAATTTGCCGCCTGATTTGTTGGAATAAAAAAAGAGAGGGGGAAAAAAAAAGAAAAAGAAATATTAAATAACTTTCACTTCAATGAAATCACTTACAAAAAGTGAGTGAAAAGGAGTATAAGAAGAGTAAATTGTTCGTTTATTGAATTGTTGAAGAGGGAAAAAAAGAAAAAAAAAAAAAAAAAGGAGATAAAAAAAAGAAGAAGAAACGACGAAAATTATCTACGTACCATGAAATTCATGAGAGTGTGTGATGGCACTGTGTGATTCGTGCATCGACATATTGTGAATGTTGTTGCTGGTAGAATTGTTTGCATTCTTGGCGTTCGATTTATCCACCCGCGTGGGCTTCGTATTGAAGAACGACGGTAATTTCTGAAACAGAGGAACATAAACGTACCGTCGTTAATTAAATGCACCGCTATGTTTGCCCGAGCGAAAATAAAACGGGAGGCTGTTCTTGGGTGTATAAGAAAGCTGCCGTTACTTTCTCTGCAAATAACGAGATTAAAATGCGTAAAAGCTGATCGTTCGGCGAACGAGCCGCATCGACTGCTAATTCCGAGGCATACTTTTGTCAAAAATTTTTTTCTTTTTCTTTTTTTGTCTTCGTCAACGGAATGACCCAAGGAAGGAAGCGCAATGGCTAAAAATAAGATTTATTCGAGGGCGCGCATAAGCACTTTGTACGAAGGGATTTGCAAAATGAAAAGAAAAGAAAAGAAAAGAAAAAAAAAGAACGTTGTTAATGTTATCTCGACCTAAAACCTTTCGGCTTCGAGAGCTCGCAGTGTAACTTTCAGATTTATTTACCCTCAAGAGCAATGGAAGCAACGTTTTCGCTGCAGTATTTTACAATCACCGAGTTTCTCGAGGGAAAGTGGGGAAGGCAGAGAGAAAGAGAGATATAGTGAAAGAGAGAAAGAGGGTTGAAAGAGCTCGCGTGTACGTGTTGGTCACGATAAATTCCGGCTGAAGCGTCAACGTTAATCTCCGAAAGAAGTTTCGGCCCTTAACGTTCCATCTGCTCGAAGGATCGTAAATCCTCCTATCCTCCGGCTGATATCGTGATAACTGATGTTCCTAAGATCGCTTCGTGATATCTTATATAGTATCCAAATATCCTATGACTAAATTATACTTTTATTCTCACTCTCATATCGATAGTCTTCAATTAGATACAATTTTTAAACAATAATAAAAATCAACGATCACAACGTTTCAACATTGAAGTATCAAAGATGCATCGCGGAACACTCGAGGCGGAAGCAAAACGTTAGAGTATATTTAAACAGAAGCCTCTGTCTGGATAAGCGAGTAAACGTAAATCACAGGAAAGGAAATAAATGATAAGAAGAAAAAGTCGCTCGGAGGATTCGTCAGAGTTTCTCGAAAGTAGAGTTGCATTTGAGAAAGTGGGACGGATCGAAGGCGGACATCTGCCCGGCCTGGATGACCGACCCTTTATTCTTCTTCTTCTTCTTCCTCTTTCTTCTTCATTGTCTATCTCTTTCTCTCCCTCTTTCCTCAAGAGAGTTTAATGACACGAAGACGGACGCGAGTTCTCTCGGTTATCTTCTTTGCTTTTTAAAGCGATAAAAATGTTCCTCTCGCGGACCACCTCCATCTTTTTTTTTCTCATCCTTTTCTTTTTTTTTCATTTTTTTTTTTATTTTTTTTTTGTTCTTTTTGTTCCTTCTTTTTCTTCGTAGAGAAGAGAAGCAGCATGCAGAAGGGCAGTCACCGACAGGCCGGCACTGAGGAACGTTATTCGAATGATAATTAACCGCGTACCGCTCGTTGTTCTTTGGAATAATCGTATGCTGGAGAGAAAGAGAGAAAGAGAGAGAGGGAAAGAAAGGGATGTAGGCAAGCGAGAAACTTACTAATTTGTCAAACGATGCTAATCTTTTACATTTTACAGAAAGATAATTTTCTAAAGAACAATATATTCTCCGTTAAGGTTACGATGTCGTGTAATTTTTTTCTAATACTCTCTTTCTCTCTCGCTTTTCTTTCTCACTTCTCTTCCTTTCAAATAGCCTAATAAACTTCTATATTTTATGTGAATGAATATAATAATAATGTAAATGTTACAACGTGGCGCCTTTAGAATATGTAACACCTGAGACATCGTCGATAATTATAATAGGGAAAATCATTCATCGGTGAAATATTTTTTTTTTTAAGCCACCGGTGAAAGCCAAACCATTCTACGTATATATGAGTGTAATTTAGAGCTAGCATATATAATTATATTGCCCATTACTAGAGATTAAGAAAAGAAAAGTATATACTGCTAATAGATAACGCTCGCTATCATAATTACTGGGCAAAGTATGGAGTGTTGCCTATCTATGGGCACGATATTTGCCTGGCTGAATCAAAGTGGTACACCAAGTATTAAGTAGGCTTCTTTCGATTTAAAAGCTTCGAATCTTCTTTACGATGGTCGTAAAATATCAAGCCAGATTATAAATTTCCCGTACGAGAAAGTTTACATACGGTCGAAAATATCTTTTATTGTAAAAGCTAAGTACGAGAGAGAGAGAGAGAGAGAGAGAGAGAGAGAGATTTATGCTCCTTGAGACGCCGTTTACGGAGTAACTCGAAATTCAATTTTTACGTACAGAGCTTTTTCAACATCGAGTGATGACTCATTATCGTCCATATTAACGAGCGGTCCAAAGAACGCATTTAGATCTTTATCGATAAGTTTGAAGATCTTATCGAAATGGACGATGGCGGAGTCGCTTTCTTTTCTTCTTCGTCGCAGATGCAGTAGTCACCGACGAAGAAACCGTCAACCGAGGTTGGCGCCGATTGATTGGGGTTAACGACAATTAAGGCCAGACGAATGTTGGCATAAATTTCTATCAAGGGGTCAGTATATAGTAAACGAGTGTTCTCACGAGTCGCGATCGAACGTGTCCTTCTCTTTGCGAGTAGAAATGAAAAAAGAAAAAAAAAAAAAAAGAAAATCAATTTTGTTTGTTATCAAGCGTCGAGAAATGTAATACTCGCTTATTAACGCTACATAGTAATAATTTGTAACGAAATTATTACGGGCAAAAATATGCGTCGTTAAAAAGAAGAAGAATAAAAAAAGGAAAAGAAATAAAATTATAGATCATTTATCAAACTGTATTTTCGAGTATCAAAAAGATGAGAGAATATATGCGCGGGATCGAAAATAAGAAAAAAAAAAAAATAAGAATAAAAATACAAATAAAAGAAAAATCCGATAAAAATGGAGATTTAGAATAGCGCTTTAAGAAATGCAAGGACTCTCTCTCTCTCTCTCTCTCTCTTCGGTGGGTAATGAAAAATTATGATCGACCACCCATCGCATATCTCGTGAATCGTGTTTACGCATAAACATTTGCACCCGAAGAACCGGGCGATAATATAAAGTAAAAAAATGAAATGAAAGGAAAAGAAAAAGAACAAGAGAAAGAAAAAAGAGAGGGAAAAAAAGAAAAGGAAGCGAGATAAACGTGGAAAAAGAGAAATAATATCGAGAGCGAGTTACGAGTACGCGTTTTACTCGGTCCATGCACCGACTCCTTTTCTTCTTTCTCTACTCTTTTTCTTCTTCTTCTTCTCGTTCGAGACCAGTCACCCATCTCTTTCTCTCTTTCCCTCTCTCACGAAGCGCCCTGACCAAGCGACATTGTTGAACGCGCTTAACGCGCTCATAAATAACGACGAGCACGCGATAGAGCTCCTTTGCGAGCAGCACAAACGCGCGCGCGCACACACAAATGTATATATACACATACGTATATATACGGGGCCGTATATACACATGAATGAGAGCGAGCCAAGGCAGCTCGCGCGTAACGAATTCAAATATACATTATATACGTGTGTGTGTGTGTGTGTGCGTGTGCGTGTGCGTGTAAACGTATGCGTTTGTTCGACCCTTGGAACACGAAAATCCTGAGACACGACATCCAAAACGAGTCTCTCTCCTTCGTCGATGTTGATTAGGCCACGGTTGGGACCCGTTTTCGTGGCGCAGCCGTTGCCTCAGGCTAAAAATCTCTCCATGGAAATTAATTGCACGAAGAAAACGATCGCTGAAATTCACGATAGCTCGCCGAAAGAACGTCTCTTTGTTTTTGTTTATTTTTTCTTTTGTATCAAATTAATACATAATATATCATTTTCAAGTGCGATCTTTTCTCCCTCAACGAGCCATTCTTAACGATCGTGAATATCATTTGGAAAAGTTTACACAGTTTCTAAAACATTCGATGAGAAAAAAAGAAGAAAAAAGAAAAAAAAAGAAAAAAGAACAAAAAAGAAAACGAGAGCTCGGAGCCTAGTTCGGGAATTATTTTTTCATCGCGTGTCAAATTCTACTTAGATATCTCGTACTCGTACACGTACAATATACACACACGTATACTTATCGTTTTACGAAAGAATAGTTACAATAATAATAATATGGAAAGAATGGGAAACGGTTGTAACGCTCGTGTACTTCTTTCTCCAAGGACGGACGCGTGCATTCTAGCATGGAACGAGGTACTCGATGTTATATGTTCCCCTAAACAGTGTAGAGATACATGCATGTACATGTGTCGCGCTACGTTCAAAAGTTTCTCTTTTTCACGGGATAACCATCCAAACGTCGAAATAAAACAGCGATTCTTCCAAGAAACTACGGGCCAACCCCTAATTGTTCTTGAAAAAGTATATTTCTTTTCTAATTTTCCTGAAAAGAAGAGGAACTGCCGTTACAATGTTTTTATCTTCGCTTATTACGTTAACTACTTTCTTAATTTAACGATACCCCGCCGCTTGGCTAGTGCCTGTTCGATGAATAAAAGAAACGAGAAACTACGGACATAACGATTTTCCCGTACGAATTATTTTCAATTTGATTTGAAAAGAAAGTCTATCGCGATACGAATACTATCACTTCCGACAGTTAATATTAACAGTTTTTATGCCTATTACTTAAGATAGATAGAAAATAGTTAGAAAATATTTAACTATTCGCATTTAAACCGAATACAGCACTTACGCACGCAATTTTCCAAGTTGGGTATGGTAAATGAGAAAAAGAAAATATATGAAATATTATTACCAAACAGCTGCGTTATTTTTTTTCTTTTTTATGGAAGACCCCTTGCCAAAGCAAGCGAGTATAGATATATCGTAGAAAAGTGACAAGTCCGATATATCCAAGCGTCTGTTTTCTCGATAGAGCTTATCGATCCTAGAAATAATCGTATACGACGCGTTACATACAATCATTCCTTGCACTCGAGTTACGTATATATGCGGTTTACCTTGTGACATCTCCGCGTTGCAGCCACGCGTGGTCCTTTCTAATGGCCTATTGGTACGTCTAATGCTAGAAAAGCGTTAGATTAATGCAACGCCCGCGCGTATATATATATATATATATATATATAAATATATGTATGTATGTATGTATGTAGGTACACGCATGAGTATCGATTCCAAAGTGTCAGCGAGTTATATCACATGTACGATACTTTTGAAAAAAATGAGACATGACCACGTGGGCGTCGTCTTTGCCTCGGAAGCACGTTAGAAAACGTCACCTGACGTAGATAACAGGAACTCGTTAACCTGCGACACCCTACGCACAACTACGATTAAATTCAACGCTTGAATAGCGACAAGATCGTGCAAGATCCTTTCATTTTCCTCTGTTAGAAACGTTTAAAAAGGTGTGAAACGTTAATAAAATCATTAATTATTCAGTCAATTAGCGTAAATCTTTGCAATAGTATATCATTGTCGAGTTATTTAATTATCTTTCTCGTTCTATCGTAAACCGATTGAATTAATTAATGAACGAATGAAAATCGCGTGGGAAGAATATTTTCTTCTTTGAAAGTACTTCGAGCCTTCTCTGGATTCTAAACGATGTTTCTATTACGTTCGATTTATCGCCACGGTAAATTGATCTTTCTAAAGTGAAAAGAGTAAGACGATAGCGTTGTTTCGATTTTCGTTCAAGGAACTACTAGTCATTGTAAAGCTGCTGCTAGTCTTCTTTGAACGTCCCACTCTCAAAAGGCCTCGTGTATATATATTTCATCCTCTCTCGAAGGTTTTCTTTTGATCGCGAGGCATTAGGATTTTTCTCGAATAATTTTAATCAAAATAAATCGATTTCATTATATACGAATAAACAACGTATATCCAATTTCCATTGGGTTTCATTCTCTTCTCCAAATCATGAGATCCCGTAAATAAATGGAAAGAAAGGATCGATTGTATGACCGAACGTCACCGCTTTGTTCCGCAAACATTAAAATAGCCATCGGCTGAAAGATTTCATTTGGCATCGAGCTAATAAAGACCAACGAAGAACCGTTCGGACAAGTGTTCTTTCAACTTGCCTACACGTAACTATATAAGTGTCGAGTTGGCAAAACGTCAGCATCCAACTTTGCTGATTTATTAATTGGATTTTTCGTATATCTCGCGCGCTGACCTCGAAGACAGGGTGATTCGAGATACATGGCCATTTCCCACACAAAAAGATGACGGTCGTGTATCGATGCCACTCTCTTACCGAACTTGATCTAGTTTCTATCTATTGACATTGACCGAATCTAAAAAATGACACACGAATGTTCGTAATCCAGCGCGATATTTCTACTGCGATTTTTCTTTGTTTTTTTTTTTTTTCTTTTCCCCATAAATTTTTAAGCAAGAAAATTAAAATATCTCGCGGATGAAATCGTCGTTATTTTCGACGAGAAGAAAGAAAAAGAAAAAAATATTTCTCTGATCCTCCTCTTTAATCTCCACCGATCATTCTTTATTCGTGGCTAATGAAGTTGATCATATCGCGGTCTTCTTTCATCCTTCTCAAAAAAGAAAGGCCGTTCGACAAAGTCACGTGGCCAGCCGTTAATTTAATTTTTATGGGTGTCGCACGGTAGGCGAGAGGAAAGTACTAGCCATACCAGACGATTCGCAGACAAGATTCTGAAATGGTTTGGCCCGCTCGAACGGTTCACGACCGACTCGAATACGACGATGAAATATTAAACAGAAACGGGAGCAACGTTCGATATTAGAAATTTTCGAATTTCCCGTGCAAGAAACTGACACGAGTAATAAGTCGTCGTAAAAAGTAACGAAGCGACACGAATCAAATATATTCTTTTATTGTTATTTATTTTTTCAACTTTCTCTATCTCTCTCTTTCCCTGTTTTTGTTTTTCTTTCTTCTCCGGCGATAAAAATGTCCAAGCGAAATTCGCAAAAGAATTACTGTCAAACACACACATATATATATATATATATATATATATATATATATATATATGCGTGTGTATACGCGTGTTTAATATATGAATATAAATGGGATATATTTTACCGCTCGAAAGAAAGTTTTATTGTTGGTTAACATTCGATGGATTAATGTTATATTCCAGAACGTCGGTGAACGGACAGGGAGAAAGATTTCTTCGACGAATAAAGTGAGAGAGAAAGATCAAGAACTCGTAGACGACATTTTTCCACTTCTCGCAGACAAAAGGTATCTAGGAGAAAGACCCAGTGTCTTCCCCTTCTTCCATTTTTTATCTTCTTTCTTCTCTCTTTTCTTCTCCGAGAGCCTGACCTCGAACACGTAAAAAGAAATAGAGAAAGAGGAGAGAGAGAGAGAGAGAGAGATTTGATAGAAAATACGACTAGCTCAGCGCTTTTTATTCGAGCCTCGTGCGTACCAACAGTTTAGAGTAATAAACTGGTTTCAAAGTTCCGGTTTCCCATCTTTCTTCGTCTTACCTAGCTGGAGCAGCAACTCGGGCAGCCTTAATAAGGCAATGAAACCTTTATTACGCGTACTTGGAACGAGACCCCGCGTCTCGAACTCTATTTCTATTTCTCTCTCTATCTCTATTTCTTTGCTAAATTCCGATAGACGTTAAGTACTCCGTTTTAATCACCTATGGTGCTCGTGCTAGGTGCTAGGCACTCGCGTTGGGTGCTTGGAATCTCGTAACTTTGTCAAATGAAGTCTTTGCTCTCGATAAGAAACGGTTTACATCGTTTTCACACACGTTGCTATTTGGAACGTATTAATATCGTGGATCTAGCAAAATGTGATTTATACTCGATACCTATCGTCTCTACTACTCAAGGTTTATATCTTATATCCATATATATATATATATATATATATATATATATATATATATATATATACACGTATATAAAATATTGGTTGGTATGAATTTATGGAAAAAAAAAAAAATAAAGAAAAAATTAAAATCGACTTCGTACAAGAAAGATTAAATGTCAGAAATTCTAGGGACGACGAAACTACTCCCATTTTCATAAGATAAGAGTTGTCTTATCGTAACATTTTATATATAGTCGTACGCACGCTCGCTCCAAGTGACATATAGGAAAGATAGGAAAGAGCACCACCAGCTGCTAGAATTTTTTAATGGTAAACTCGACGACGGTATTATTTTATAATTTTTTTTTCAACGCTCGTCCGATAGGGAGGACAATGGAAAACTGGAAAGACAATCGAACGTCAAGCCCATAGAAACCTTTCATTGCCAAACAGCTTCTACGTATTGAAATTCAATCGTACCGCCGGCATCCGAGATGCCTTTGTCGTTCACGTCGTAGGCCGCGCCAACACAATTTCCGTTTAGGAGGGAGAATTCGAATGCTTCGAGAGATTCGTCTCTCTCCTACCCCCTTTCTCTTTCCATGATCCTTCGCAGCAACCCTCCAATTCTTCGTCCGAGCCGAGTGACTAATTATCCCTTCGTATTCCTCCTATAATAATCCGTCGCAGTGACAGTCTTTACCTGTCAATCCATTAAATAATTCACTAAAATATTAATGTCCCTATTGTATTACGTTATTATATTTAGTTATTTAAATAATGCATATAATTTCTCTTCTCCTTCGATCGAATACATTTTTCATATTTTTCCTGCGAGAGACACAATGGTAGAGAAAGAATAACGGAAAACATATTTCTTCGTTTCCTTTCTTACGGCAACTTTGAACGTGGATGGACATCACTGAATGTACAACCGGATGCTAGGCGCGATCTCACGAAGGAAAAGTCGTACACGTGTTTTCTGTACGCGTGCTTCGAAACATTTCTTTACTATCTTTCGAGAAAGAAATAAAGAGAAAGAGAGAAATGCATAAACCAAGTACGAAACTTTCTTCCTTGCATATCGATTCACCTTATATTTTTCGAGAGAGACAGGCAGAGGACAGATCGATGTTCTCCGCCTACGATTAAGGAGGAGGACTTGTACCACATCCAGAAGATTTTCCGAGATAGACAAAAGCCTATACTCTCCTATATATATATGTATACTGTGTATATATATATATATATATATATATATATATATATATATAGGAGAGTAAAAAAGAGATCTTCGATAAGACATCCTAAGTGTTCCTTTTTCTTTCCCGTCGACTCCTTCGAAACTAGCCTTCCTCATTCGGACAAGTAAATACATATGCATGTATTCGTACATAGTTTTATTTATTCATTTCAGTGACCAAATCGACGGAATCGAGATAAAATATGTATTTGACGTGGGTCGAAAATAAAATATATGTAGACCTGACGTGCGATTAGCTAGTAATTCATGTCTCAGAGGGAGGAATATCTAAATTCTATAAAAGTGGCGCAGGAGAAAGAAAAAGATTTATAGATTTTCACGAAGGATTATAAATCCATACTGATTTGTTACCTTGACACGCGGTAACGAGGCGACGGCGTTCACTCCAGAAGCCGGAAAACGTTAATCGTCCTGTCATTTTGCAACGATGCAACGACAACAGCATCTTCGAGATAGGTGAATCGTTTGAAAGTATCGTAAACGTTTATGGCTTCTCTTTTTTTTTTTGTCTTTTTTTTTTCTCTATAGAGAAACGGCTAGTATGAATGGGAGAGGTCGCAAGAAAATAATGTCTCCGTTTGCGTCGATCGATCGATCGATCGATCCAACCAACGAACGAACGAACGATCAGAGTCGAACGGAGAAAAAGCTAATGAAATCGGTCGTTGGAAGAAGACTGGAGCGAGTTAGAAGTGTCAACAAGTCGCTCGGAGAATTTTAATCGCATTACTACCAACCGTTTCTATATCTTTAAATAGCAAGAGAACTTTACGGAGCTCAAGGAACGCTCGTAAAAGTATTCCTCGCGACTATAATGATCGTTAAGGTGAACGGCGATGCTAATACGAGATCGATCATCGATCGAATGCGATGAAAAATTGTTGCTGGATATTTCTTTTTCTTTTTTTTTTTCCTTTTCCCCTCTCCCGTTAAATTTCCAAGCACGCACGCGTCGCAACGATTGTTTAAGATCCAATCGTTGATTCTTTCTTTCTCTTGCTAATTGTGATGATTCCAACGTAATGATACATCACGAGGAATGCTCGTATCGATTATGCGGTATAGCGCGCGTCGCATTGGAAAAAGAAAAGAAAAAAAGAAAAAAAAAAATAATAAATAAATAAATAAATCGAGCAAGTCCATTTGTAAGTGAGATTAAGCTTTTATGTCGAGTAAATGCGAATGTTTGATAAATTGATTAACTCGAGGTAACGTGAGAATGAGGGAGAATGGTGATCGTACGTATTTCGATATCTCCCTCTTTTTACGAAACTACATAGTATATATATATATATATATATATATATACTGGTTTCGACGTCCGACCGATATTAGCCTCTTACTACTCGAAACGGACTAGCAAGTATTCTCCGATTAAATACGAATGAACGAATAAGTTATTAGCCCTTAGGTACTTCCATCTTTTAACAAGGAGTCTCCAGGCAACGATTGGACGTCGTGGACGTCCTTTGTGACGCGATTGACGTCTTACGACAAGGTTGAAATTCCAGACGCGTTAAGAATTAATGATCGCGTCTTCTGAAAGAAGCACGAAACGAAACGAAGAGAAAAGAGAGGGGGAGAGAGAGAGAGAGAGAGAAAGGAGAGAAAGAAGAAAAAAAAAAAACGCGTGCATACGCTTATCGCCGGGAATTTCGTATGCATCGAGTGAAATATGGAAATGCATACTATATTGTTTGGCGTCGTGCTTGTATGTGCTACCGGAAGTCACGTGGTGCGTTGCAGCTTGCGCGCGCACAGCCCACAGGAAGTAACGTCGATACGAACCAACGTCAACAGTCCCATTATGTAAGAAAAAGAAAAAAGCGAAGGAAAAGAAATGTGTGAGAGCGAGAGGGAAGCTTTAATAGCGATGTTCTTATCCAACTGTACGATCAGCATCGACGAATCATCGGTACGGTTCCATTAACCCTCTGATCCCTTCCAAGGTAACGGGATATGCATGACCCCAGGGGCGTTTTCTTTAACGATATACCTACCTCGGAACGAAATTAATACGCGAGCATGCCACACTAGGTTCATATTATAAAGAGAAGAGGAAGGAGGATGGTCGAAGGAAAAGGACTGTCACGAGGAGGCAGATGAAATTATGAAGTTTGATAGGGAAGCTGACTCGACTATTTCCTAAGGAGTTTGAAGTAAATCGAAATAGACGGGTACTTTGTCGAGGAAGTTCGAAGAAACCTTTCAAAGTAATCGTTTTGTACTACAATTTCATATTTCTTTATCCATCCTGCTTTCATTTGGAATTAATCGGAGAACCGAAGTACGTAGTTAACCTTTCTCTCTCTCTCTCTCTCTCTCTCTCTCTCTCTCTCTCTCTCTCGAATATCCTTCCTGCTTATCGAGAATTTTGAAAAATTCCCTAAACGCGAGTTTTTCCTCCCGCGCGAAATGAACGAACGCGCTCGTTTGAACTCATTGATAGGCGAAACCGGTTATTTTTTAAGCCGGTCGTAACTCGCCACGGTTCATTGTCCTCTTGTCTCGTCTCGGCCACATAACAACGTACGTACACGTACACGTACATATGTGCGTATGTATATGTAAAACTACTAAAAGGGTAATTGCGTCTCATAAGCAGAGAGTAGAAGTAGACGCGAGATCTTAATAACGTTTCGATATCGATACGAAAGAAAATAGCCGTACTATCGATCGTTTTATCGTACTTTTCATTCTCTCCGAAAACAATCGAGATTATCAAACGAACCTTGCAAACCTACGACTTTGCGACTTTCTAACGTTACGCAAGAAATTAATGCGAATGAACGTAATCGATAGCCCGTCGCGTACGATGACTCTAATCGACTCCATCGTCTCTCTGTTATATTCTCATTGAAATTCATCTCGGTTAAATGCCATGCAACTTTTTTCCCTATAATAAAGATTTCATATCTAACGTTGAAGAAAATCAATGATAGCTTCATAAATCTATCTGTTAAAATTAAACAAACAACATTAAGATTCGATGAAAGATCGATTATGATGTTTCGAAAGAAATTTAAGAGTTATGAAATTACATAGCTATTATCATTTAATATAAAAGAAATAGCAACATTTGGAAATTTGAAAAAAGCTTTTACCGATAGAAGTCTAAAGAATTGTAATTAATTCAAATGCCCAGCTATTGGAGAATGATAATTACTCGATTGCATTTGTGCTTGTTTCTGACATCCGATATTTAATTATCGACTATGCTTCTTATCCTTAGTTGGCTCGTTAACGAAAGAACTCAAATCTCGGAGAGTTAAAGAAGAGAGAATAGAAGTGGAGAGAAGAGAAAAGAAGAGGGCTCGTTAATGCGCGCGTCGGTACGCGAGGGAGAGACACACTTAAGTAGAAAAAGAGTACGCGGAGCACATAGACGTATTTTCTACTAGTTAGACGTATGTACCTACAGAGATATAATGGCGGTCTCACAACGGCAGTCTTGTAATCGAAAGAAGAAATGAATATCTCCATTAGTGCATGGCCATAGTCAGGGACCCACATATGCACGAGCGCATAAAGTCAAAGTGCGTATGGAGTTATAACGGTAAAAGGATGCTCGTGTTTGTGTTTATATATTTCCTACATATATCTATCATAATACATCCGTACACACACACACACACACATACGGTTATATTACAAAGCTTTGAAAAAAAAAAAAAAAAAGGAAAAATCAACAGCCAGTATATATTCTTGATCGTCAAAGAGTTTCGCCTTCGAAGATCGAACGAACGGGAACCCCGTCAATAACTAATCGCGTGTATTTTAACTCGCCGTGTTACGTTCGCACGCTCAAACTCTATTGGCGGTGGGTAGATATTCACAATCAGAGATAAGTAACTTAGAAAGCTCTTGTTAATCTAACTAGCGCTCGTCTAGTTACTTCTTACTAGTGTCTTTCGTTTTGAAGGAATTATTGAGGAAAGCTTGGATACGTTCTGTATGCCCGGTTATACTTCTTTGATCTCCGATCGATCGTGACATAGATCTCGGAGGAAAAAAAGTTGAAATAAAAAAATAAAAAGTATGTAAATCGCTAACGATTTCAACTTATCTTTCAACGTGATCGATCGTGCCTCGTGATCGAAAGAAAAATACTGATGTCTTTTTATTCTTATGATAAAAATAAAAACCAGTGAAGAAGAGAAATAATAATAATAATAAGAAGAAGAAGAAGAAGAAACGTTGAATCGAAAGGATCGTTTTAACAGTTAGAAGGCGCTATCACAAGGCGGAACAGCACGAGAATTATGTTTCTTTCATCTAGGATCGTTAACGTCGGCCCATCCCACAGGTAGAGTATTTATATTATTGCGAAATGCGAGATACAATGTCAAGCGATCGAGTTACAGTGTCAGACTGTTGTCGTGTCAGCATTAACAGCGACACAAATGCGAGTGTTAACCAGCTTCTTTCTTCTTTTCGAATCTTCCTGTGGTCTCTCTCGTGACGTTGATATCAAAAGACGCAACAGCTTCCGTATCAAGTGTTCTTTTTTTCTTTCTTATTAATGTCGCATCGACTATACTCGCGCAGACATTTCGTAAATATTCTGTGACTTATTTACATTTCATTTTTCAATTCTTTATTTCACTCGATACGATAAAATGTCGTTCGAGATCGACAATTATCTTGAAATAAAGATATTCGTACGATATAGCCTAGAGAAATTTCCAATATTCTTATCGTATTTTTTTGAGAAATTAATATTTTACGTAAAAAAAAAAAAAAAAAAGATAAAGTATATTTATGAGGAACGGAAATAATTGAATTTTCCTTTAACGATGCGACGACATCGTGAAAGTTCCAATCGTAACTCGATCGAAAGATAAAGAACGAAACTCGAGTTTCGTACGAGCAACTCGATCTACTCGTGCTCGATCGATCGACCGTGATAACGAGCATTAAAGATACGACGAATTAGGAGGAAACTCTTTAAATTGTATATAATACACGTTGTTGAGCGAGATGCAACTTTTGCACTTTTTACCGAGCAAGCAATTATTTCGAAATGGTAAGCAAAATTTTCCTCGTTAGTCAGGGTATAAAGCTTAATATTGTAAGCAAGCTCGATTATCGGTCAAGCGTTTATCGTCTTCGACCGACTTACATTGAATTCGGAAAGGAAGTTTAATAAACTCGTGGCTCGTTTGATAACAATCGTCCCGATGATGATGAAAGCCGAGTGTTCGTAAAGTAAAAACGAAAGAAAAATTTGTAAACTGAAAACTTGCCGATATCGATGCGAAATACATCAATTCGAGAAACTACCTATAATTTATTGTATCATTCTAAAACGTATGATTCTAATACTATGTAATACGTGTGTGTAAATTCATGAAACGAATGTTTAACAATCAAAAAAATGTCACCTTCGATCTTACTAGTATAGAATTTACTACAAGTGCACATATAGTTTTACTGAAGGATAAGAAATTTGAAAAAAAAAAAAAGAATAGAAAAAACGAAACATTCACGTTGGATCGTGAGTTTCTTGCGGCCAGAAACGAAGCAGGATACTCGCGTAATGAGAGGAGCGTGCAAGGCGCAAATATCATTGTTAGTTTACGTAAGCAAAACTTCTTGTTGCTATCTCCTCGAGTAAGAATCACGGAATGAACAAAAGAGAATCGTATGTCCGATCGATCCGACGTTTCAAGGAGACGGCGACAACGACGACTTTCCGATTAGTAACTCGCAGAAACGTTCGTGGATCATCGTTCCCTTATCTTCGTTGCTTTGAAAAGCTACGAGACTTCGAGTCAGAGAAATCGCATTTATGAGTCACGATCGGGTTTCTCGAAAAGTCCCACCAACGGAAATAGTCAGTTTATCCGGTTTCCGTATAAAATAATCTCATTTCGATCGTTTTTCCTACTAAAGATTTTACGTATTCAAGATTAGATTAGAAACATCATTTTAATTCGAATCATTGGATACACCTACCTAGCTTCTCTTCCTTATATCGTTCATCTTGCGAGCGAATATATCGAGCGAATCCTAACGATTATCATTGAACAGAACTAATTAATAGTTATTGTAGAATACATTTACATTAGAACTATTTTATCTAGCATTTTATTTTATCTTTAATAAATGAGAAAGAAAAAAAGAAAAAAAAAGAAAGAAAGATTTGACCAAAAATCTGAGAATTAAAAGATAAAATGTCGATTAAAAGCCAGACGATCGACCCACTTCTTTTCCCCTTCGTTATCTACGTATGTATATAAATGATAATAAACACCGGTCGGTTTGCCAATAACGATAACGAGATAGCTGCCACCGGAACGATTGGCCTTTCCCCTGAAATCATGTAATAGGTTCGACCGTACGACCATTTGTTAGCCACTTGTATTTCTTATCAATGTATCTCACATTATTTAAAAAAAAAAAAAAAAAAAAACTTTTCACTCTCAATTTCGACTAAGCTTTACGAAATGACGATGACACGATTCAGAAATGATAGAGAAAATTTTCGTAATACCGCATCAACGCGCGATTTGCATGTAACGTAACGCTATAAGAGAATTTCCTATATCATTGTTATTGTTGTTGTTACGTTATATTGTAGTACGATATATATACAGTAAGCATCGAGAACTTGAAACAAAAGGAGCAGAAAGCGAGCGCGAGCGAGTACCACGAGAGAGGACTTTCGCGGAACGGACGGTCGTTGTTGCGCAAGCTGCAACAATTAGGTGCAAATCCCGCAAAGAAACTTTCTAAATTCACGTATGAATTAGCTCGGAGAAGTCCGATAAACCGCACGTACGAGCTAAGTCGGTTGTCTACGTTGCCCGGTACTGTGAGGTACACGGGATGGATGAATATTTACCCACGTAATACATACGTAGAGGTAAATGCAATATGCCGTTGTGGGCAAGCTTCTGTATATTTCTTTACGTACACGTTTCCACATATGTTCGTGTATGAGAGGTTCACGTGGATTGGTGTGTGTTCCACGTACCAGGTGATGCCTGAAAATTGCACGTTGCAAAAAGGCTCGAGTATAGTTGTTATGCAACGACCACGGGTCGAGCATATAACGAAATTCGATCGTCCCTGCCGCATAATAACTTTGAGAAAAGAAGAGGGAGGGAGAAAGATATTAAAGAGACAAATCATAATGACGTGGTGACTCCACGCGATCCTAGCTCCTTCTTTCTCTTCCTCTTCTTCTTCTTCTTCTTCCTCTTCTTTCTCTCTTTTTTTCTACGGAGAAACCATAGCCGCGTGCTCGAGGTCGTAACCACCGAGGAAGAAGTAATTATCGGGTGAACGAATTTGTCAGGGAAAAGAAATACGTGGATATATATCGCTGATATTTATGACTGGACAAGCTCGAAGGACGAACTTGCTTCTTTTTTGGCATCATTTTTTTTTTTCTTCCCTTCTTTCCTTCTTCCTCAATGAATCATCAGCGGTACGAAAGAAACGTTTCTAAGGATAGATTAAAAAAGCGCGATTCCTTTAACAACGATTATATACTTGTGAATATCCTTTTGTCGAGGGAAAGATTCATTTTAAAATTATGATAAAACGAAATAACTTATGAACTTGTAGAGTTCGTGTATGAGAGAGTGCATGCGCTAGATAACATTTACACGCAACTACTGACACGCGTATGTCTTTTATTAATATGTATATAATATACATAGACGATTGGAAAAAAAAAAGGAAAAAAAAAAAATGAAAAATAAAAGCTAAAAAAGAAAAAAAAAAGAAAAAAAAAAAGAAAGAAAGAAAACAACAAAAAAGGAGCTGGATAGTCCGACCTCGTTCCAATACATCGTGAAGGCGAATAAGCGTTGCGTCGGTGATAAATTAACATGGAGAACCGGTTAATTATCGAAAGTCTCTTATCAGAATTCAGAGTACGTGGCCGGCAGCTTTCTTGTCCAAGGATGATGTATCGCGATCGGTTTGAACACAATCGCCTCTGGCTCTTACAAAATTCTCTCTAGTCTCGTTTCTTACCTCGTGAGATACCGGATTGTTCTTATTTCGAGTGGCGTTGGATGTATTATTAATGGAGGAGAGCGTGGTGAGGGTTGCCGTGCCGACACCTCCGACCGTCTTTCCACTGACCTTGGTACCAGCACCGTCGACATCTTTGTGCAGCGTTCCGGGACTCTGCAACATATGAAATATGGACTCGTTAATTTTGATCCCCCCCCCGATGTATCTCAGCGTCATTTCTAAAGCTCGCTCTTCTCTTCTCTTCTCGAGGCCCGAAAGCTTTTTAACCTTTCAACTATGGAGTCTTTCAATCGCGAACTACTACTCTCGACGTTAATTCTTATCAATAACAATGTTTTCCCTTCTTCGATACAAATCCTTTTTTTTTTTTTTTTTTTTCTTTCATCCTTTTCTTTTATATTTTTCTTCTATATCGAGCAGAAGTAGTAACGTATATGATCTCCATAGGAACACACAGGCCAAAGGTCGAATCGAAAGGAAACACTTTCACGCGATAAATAACGCGAAAACAATGAATGCAAATGAGCCATGTGACGGGCGATCTGTCGGTGCATTTTCAAAACAATGTTCGACTAATTAATGATCGCCTTAAGCCCGTTAAGAACGACAACGGTTCATGGACGTTATTGGAGATTTCACGAGGAGAAGAATGCTGTATACTACCGTGGCCGCGTATACCAACTATACGAATGAATAAAACTTTATCTCTATTCTGTAAATGATATTGCACTTTTACGAGCGATTAAAACGGAACACGGATACGTTATTTTTAGAAGAGAATGAACGAACGATAAAATATAAAGGAAAAGAAATTATAAAAAAAAAATTATACGGATAATATTAAGAATAGAAAACAGTAAATCTTTGCAAGCGTATTTATCCGTTTAGCGATTTAATTTGGAACGAAAACACAGGTGTGTCCGGAAACCATAGGGCAATGTCCGGGACGGTCGTTCGTTCTACGACCGTCAACATTGTCAATGTCAAATCGTTCGGCCGTTTCTCCGTCCCGTTAAATCGTATAGGTCAACGTACGTTTACAAAACGTACACACACACACACACACACACACATATATATATATATATATATATATATATATATATATCGCAAATCGGTTTCATTGAAGTCTTTTACGAGCGAAACCGTTTTCACAAACGTTCCTTATATATATATATATATATACAAAGAAGGAGGAGATTGTCGCGAGATATTTAAACGATGATAGTCTACAAAGACGCCAAGTATATCACAACGAGATCGAATCGAAGATTCGAATGAACCATTAAAAGGAGCGTTAAAAGAAGCTCCGTTAGGACAGTCACCGGGACAATGGAGTCGTGAAAGAATAGCGACGAAAGAAAGCCATGGGGGCTCACCCCTTCCTCTCTCTCTTAATGATCTCCGATCGATGTTCATGCCCCTACGAACCTTGTAGATCACTTTCACGAGCCATTGTCTTCGTACGAACTCACGATTACTTCTTAATTAAAAATATATCGTTCTCTTTCTCTTTCCCCGTTTTCCAACGGTGTCTTAATTATTGAAGAAATAATGAAGTATGCGCGTAGTCATGTTTCTTTTTTAGGTCAAACCGAGCACGTGATTCAGAGCGACGTTTCTGTGCAAACTGCAAGGTTGTTCCCGTTAAGTTTGCAAGAAACGTAAAGTGTGCTACGTGATCACGAATCGCTAGTTAGAAACGTATACGTTTTTTGTCGAAACTCGGAGGGACAAAGAGAGAGAGAGAAAGAGAGAGAGAGAGAGAGAGGTTTTATTCGCAACCACAACGATTTCGAAACGATTTTTGTCATTTCATATGACGAAGCGATAAAGAAAGAAAACTGTGAACGCAAGACGATCGATCTCAAATACCTAAAGTATGTTAAGATACAAAGAATTATGAAATAATTCGCTCGGTAGCGAAACCATGTCGAGTTTCATCGAAGTAAATCCTTAGGAATCCTTGACGTCCCACGCTTCCTCCTAAACCAAACACGTGCTTCGGTAAATTTCTCTAGAGAAAAAGCTGAAAGTAGAATAGGGTAAATCCTCCCTAGAAAGAAGATATCGAGAACTTTCAAATTTTCGACCTGGAAAATTCAAGAGAAACTGACACATGGTTGGAGCCTACTAGAGAGAGAAGAGGTTTGGACAGATGCCGTTGGACAAAGAAGAGAGATGGTCGGATAAAGAAGAAAAGAAAGAAAACAGGAAGAAGAAAAAGAACTGGCCTATAAATCGACGAGAATAGAGAAAGAAAGAGAAAGAATAAGAAAAGGAAAGCGAGACACCCACGGTCGAACTTCGAAGCCTATCATTATTCTCTTGACTAGGGTAGAGAGAGAGAGAGAGAGAGAGAGCTTAATCTCTTTTGGATTTCGCATCTTTTCTCCCAATTTCGTTTCTCTTTTATTTTTCTTTTTGTTTTTTTTTTCTTCTTGCTCCATCGAGACATCTGGCAGCACGCGTTAGTTTCTGATAGCAGGTGATCGGATTTTGCTTCTGCATCGCATGTACATGAAATCTCGCTGAAAGTGTGAGACGAGTTTATAAGGTAGGAATAGCCTGTTTGGTCTCTCGAAAACACGGTCGCAGGATATGCGTGCAGCTTAGCAGATGTATCTCGTTCTGACACCTGCCAACTTGCAGGAGCACACAAAGAATAGGCTTAGGACAGCAGCTGCTGACGCTCCTTCGCCCTTCTCACTCGGCAACTTCCTCGTCCCCTTCCCTCGGCCCGGTTACCTACACACTTTTTATCGGTCCTCCTTCTTTCCTCGTGATCGAGGTTGCAATTTCTCACGGGCGAAAGGGTATTTAAACTCTTTTTTCTTTCCTATTTTTTTTCTTTTCTTTTTTTTTCTTTTCCTTCGATTCGTCGAAATGTTTTATAGATCTTGTGAGAATTTTTTAATCGCTTTCTATACTCAAATGTACGATTGAGTTCTCGATAATAATCGAAGATAATTTATAAAACTTAACGTCCACTTTTTGTCGGTTTAAAGTAAGTAATATGTAAAAAAGAAGAAGAAGAAGAAGAAAAATAATTATCATCGTAAACGCCAACGCTCGAAACATTGAAATCGTTTCTTCGATTCCTCGAACGGAAATCAAAGAAAATTGCAAATACATTCTTGAGTCTAATCGTTCAATCAGTGAGGATAGTCGTTATAACGCTATGGGTGTCAGTTAGAAGGGAATTAAGTCAGCCGCATAGAACTCGACGACAAGTGTCTCAACAGTCACGACCACGATAAGCAGATAATTCTGAGATCGCTTTTCGCTTCCTGGAGATATAATGTACCTATTCTCTCGATCTTATATATCCTATATCAAGTTTTGTCATTTTAGATAACTTAGACGAGAAAAGGCGCGAAAATTGGTTCAAAGTTTCGTCATTCGCGAAGAGCTAACTATTAAAAGAAAAGATAGATTATTAATGAAGTAGAGCGATATTCGTTTCAACACGGCTACCTCGGAGTTTATATAATTGCCTGGCACAACTTCATTAAGGTACAGAATTTAAAAGTATATCTCTGTTACACCAGCTCGAATCGCGCGGGTATAGAAATAGAAACAGGTGTATTATAGGGAGACATTAATAATTTTATAGATATACAATAAAAAAATATGTAATCATTGTTCGAGAAAGAGAAGGTGCTTACATACTCGTCGAATAACGACGAGTAATCGTTGGAAGGAGTAATAAAAGAGGCGTCATAGAGTATCGTCATTTTTCGAATCTAGGCCACTTGTCAATTGTCTTATGAGCGAGCGCACCATCGTCACGAGGAACGCGTGTGACTTAACCACTGTTGATCGCAAGCCACATTATTAATTAATTACTGTTCCAATGTGAACGTACTCGTTCGTATTCAAAGTTATCGAGTCTCTCGATCGAATAATGATTGTCGAAAAGACGAATCGTTTTCTTATCGTCCAGACATTTTTCACATTCTTTTTCCTTTTTTCTCTTTAGGTTCGTTCAGAACGAGCTTACTAATTTGGTAAAGCTCATAGGCGTCGCAACAAATTCATTCCAAGAACAACGACTATTTCTTATATATTTACAAACGATGGTTTCTTGGCCGGATATGCTGGTGTATTGCATATTGACCGCGAAAAATGCAAGAGGATGGAAATAAAAAGAGTCGAAATCGATTTGCACTCGCTCTCTCGCTAAGCAATTACTCGTTTCCCTGAAAGCTGGTAAAAGTTTCGATGCGCAGCTACATCCTCGAACGAGTAATAGCAGCCGGTTGTGAAGAACCAATGAACCAGCCACCTTTTACCATGGACCTACGCAAACGTGTCCGCTCAGCTAGCTACTTATATACAATGATTTTCTCTAGTCTCGTCTCGGCGTTTTCACGAATACCAAATTAGTTCTTGATCGTCGATCAAAAGAGAAAAAAAAGAAAACCTTCTTGGCGAATCTAACCCAGCTAAAAACTCGCAACCTCCTTACAACGAAATGAGAAACGTATTAGAGGATGGATCGATCGATCGATCGATTCTCATTATTCGAGGTTTGATCGAAAGAACACAGGTTTCTCTTCATGACCATTGAACAATTTCTAAGAATCTTACAAAATGGATCATCGTTTCGATCTTTCCACGAAATAGACATTTATTATCCGTGTGTCTCGCCGTTCTTATTTTCAATATAACAATCGCAACTTTTTTCGAGATATATCTACAGCCTGAAATTATTTTGTAAACTTTCCTGGAAAGGACTTCACCTAGAAATCCAAATAGAGGGGATAAACCCACTTTTCCATTTCCAAAGGAAGTACTCGTACAAAGTACGAACGTATAAGAGGAAAAAGTGTGGAGAAGAAAACTCGTCTCGAATCTAGATTTTTAGAGCCTCCTATCCTATATATCGACGTACATTTTCCCGTAACTTCCTCGTGAAGCAATAGCTCGATGACTAGGTACTTAACTCGTAATGATTCTTTTCTATTCCACTCCTACCAACTCGTCTCTCTCTGTCCCTCTCTCGCTCACTATGGATCGGTCAACAATGGGTCCGTTGGCGTTGGTGACGGAGGAGTATGGATAAAAAGAGAAAACGAGAAAGAGAGGAGTGGCAGTTGCCGAAGAAGGGTTGCAAGGATCCTGAGAGACAATACGGGATGCAAGCGGAGGACGGATGGATCGTCGATGCGCCTCTACGAGATGGAGAAAAGGGAGAAGGGAAAAAGGTTCGATCGTGCTCAAGCGCGACTTTCCTCTTAGAAAACGAGAGAAAAATGACGAGTAAGAATGGAACTCGAGAGGAGCTTTTTAGTTCGCATAAGCTTGTACACATAGGAATTAATGTTGATTTCAGTGACTTTTGAATGACTACGAGTGTAAATAACTTTCTTCTCCTCGTTTTTCTTTTCTCTCTATATTTTCTTTTTTTTTCTTTTTCTTTCAGATTCTTTCTCTGTTAGATCGATGCTCCAAAGGTCGATGAATTTTGTATTTTTATGAAATAAGATGATATTTTAAATTCGACTTGAGATGCGAAGGATCTTCTCTCTTTGTAAGGCGCAAGTTTATATCTTCTCGTCGCAAAGGAGAGAGAGAGAGAGAGAGAGAGAGAGAGAGAGAGAGAGAGAGAGAGAGACTTGACCTTCTTTCGATTATTGATCGAATATTATTAAGTCGATTTACCAGACGGTTCTCTATGCTCTTTGCTGATCTAACATTTCGTGGTTCTTCGGTGTCGCTTTCTAAAAAAAAAAACTCCTATATATATATTTTTATACGAGCAATATGATTTGTGGTTTATAAATTTTCATTGAATTAATTATTAATAAATATTTATCGATTATTTGTGAAAGATTTGGAAAGTTTTAAAGTTTTGTCAAAGTTTAAGAACATGGAGTACCAGTCCACGTTTCGAAGGTCGAAAGGAAAATATTCTAATCTCAGACGAATGGGAGAGAAAGAGAGATAATGATACACGTTTTTACAAAGAGTAGATGGAAAGAATCGTATCTTATCTCGGCTGTCGTTTCTCCTCTCGTAGCTTGTGTACGAATGCGTACGTCTACACTGGCCGTAACGTAAATCTTTCGAGTATAAATAAAACGTTCTTTACAATTAAACGAACGCGACCGTTTTTGTTTATTTATTTACATGACTAAATTTGCTCGCTGGCACGTTAGAGGTCTCTCGAAAATTTTTTTCGATTGCGCCTGAGACTATAGAAGGAGAAGAGGGGGGAGGGGCGGAGAGATATTTTGCAACGACGAAAAACTTAAATAAGAGTAGGACGTTTTAAATTCCATTTGATTTCATTTCATTTACGTCCATAGTACATACCAAGGCTATTTTCCGATTGATTTATTCGAAATAACATTTTAACTCGAAAACTTTTATCGACTCGAACTATCTTCTTTACCCTACCTTTTCTCGTCCTCTTTTAAGAAAACGTAAAGAGGGAGAAGAAAGAAGCTTTCTTTCTCATTCGCTTTCATTTTCTCTGTTACTCTTGTAGAAACAGAATGGTTTTCCGATAGAAACGAAGTAACACAATCCCACCTATTCTTTATTTATTTCCGTCTTTGATATTTACTGGCTTGATCGATAGAAATCAGGCCTTGACCCTCGACGACATACTTTTAACCGCACCCTCTTTTTAAAGGCGCTCGACGTTTACTTTTCCGAGGTCGAAGGCTATTCGAAAATATTTAAAGAAGAGTGAATGTATATATTACGATATCAATAAAAAAATCTAGAATCGATCTTAACGAAAATCGATTTCCAATTTGTAAACTATTCAAGTATTAATCGTATAGCGGAAAGAACGATGGAACGAAGGGTGGAAGAAAAACTTTCTCGATCTCGTGTCGGAACAAACTCTCGCGAAACTAAAGACACTCGTCATCGCTTTCGAAAATTTCTCCCTTTCCATGGACGATGACAGGACGTTGACTAACTTGAACGAATTTCTCTCTCCCTGTTTCTCTAACTGCGTTCGTCGTTTATTACGACCGAGGTTTGGTAGATCGAGAAACGACAAGACGAACGCATATCGAACTTGTCTTATAGAGATACGACGACGTGGCTGGCTCTGTTGGCCCGTGAACATATAAGTGAAACAGAACTTTCACGGCCACGGGCCCACCGACCTGGTCACTTACTGGTACCGGCGGCCACCAGGTATATATCCAGGTACTCGCACGTACCTATTACATATATGGACGAGTATGTACGAGACGAGGACTCGACTACAAAAAAAACGAAGCAGCAAGGAGACGCTCGTTGCTTCGTTCTGTTGCTGTTGCTGCTCTTCTTCGAGAGGGCAGAGAATCGACGTATAAAAAGGAAACAGGTTATCGAATTAAAGCGATACCACTGGCTCGATAGCAGCCTCCGAGCTGTAATTTCTATCCCGAGGCCAATCTTCGAGGTTGGATACGTATTCGGCGAGGCAACGGTATTATACCACGAGACGCCGGCTTGGCCATGCCGCCCTCCGTTCTTTCGTTCCAACGAAAACGATCGGGCCACCGGCTCCCTCTCGATGCCTTCATTTCTCTTTTCTCTTTCTTTTCTCTGCTCTCTCTCTCTCTCTCTCTCTCTCTCTCTCTCTCTCTCTCGCTCGCTCGCTCGCTCTTCTCGTTTTCGAAAGGAAACGGGATCGAATTTAGTTCCCCGGTGAACCCTCCTTATACCCGAGGGTTATACAAAGAGATTTGAAAGGAAGATAGTACATATCGAATGGTTTTAAAGTTTCTTCGAAAAATTTCTGTGTTACTAAAATTTATTTCACTTGTAAAGAGAGATACCAGGAATATAAAGAAAATGATGAAAAAAGTGGGACGTTCTATATAAAAGAAAAAGAAAAGAAAAAAAGAAACAAAAATAAAGAAAGAAGAAGAAATATCGAGTAACTCTCGAGGAACTTCTCCGAAGCATTTTATCGATTCCACCGAAAGAGAGAAAGAGGGCCAGAGGACGAGAGGGGAGACGTCGAATAAGACCTACAAAGACTTCCTTCTTCGCGATATCGTAGAAAAGAACTCGTACGTATCTACGCACAGAGAGACATCTCAGAAGAGAGGCAGACACACTTTCCAACGTCGATCCATTTAATCTCACTCGAAACGACGCGTTGAATCTCGAAAGAAAGAGGGCCCGGTGATGCACGCGCGGCTTTTCTCGAACGCATATAACAACTCGCACGAGAGAGAAAGAGAGAGACAACTAACATACGGGTCTGCTGCATCCGTGTATCATGAGAGCGAGGGAAAAAAAATAAAAAAAGAGAGCGGGAGAATGAGAGAAAGAGATAGAGACTCGACCGGCAATGGAGACACGCACACGTGTCTCCGTCTCACTCTCCTAGAGCGTCCAATTTTTCGTCGACTCTTCCTCGAGGACCCTCGCGCGACTCTTTCTCCCTCCCTCTCCTTTTTTTAGCTCTCCCTCTCTTTCTATCCTCCCAACTGAAATCCACGGGTTACTGCACCCCTTTTATTTTTAGAATACGAACGATGCACGGGAGAGAGCAACGTACGAACGTACAACGTGGAATCGTCGTTTCCTAGGGCTTCGTCGTTGAAAGAAACGCGTTGTTCGAACGACGACGACGACGACGACGACGACGCCATGATATCCTTATCGACGTCAATTCGATCAACCCAGAGATATCGTTCCTAACGATTTTATTATTAGATGGCTTTACTTTTTACCCGTTCTATTTATTTAGGAAAAAGATAAAACTTAAAGGTATCCTTGATTCCAATAAAAATATCCGATTTTTCATGAAATACCAAAAGGGATTCTAAACCTTTCTGGGTTAAGAGAAATCGATGAAATAATACGTATTCTCGCGAGGGCTTAAACCGATATTCCGAAGGACACGAGAGACTATTTCCAACTCTCTTCGAATCACGGACTCGATGTTTCGATTTAACTTTGTAACAAAACACGTTATGTTTCCTCTTCCCGTTTCTTCAAGGCCACGACGTGTCGTTTTATCGTACGGATAAAACACACGTTTCTTCTCGACTCCTAATCGCACTATAATTTAGCTACAAGTCTCGTTGTTGAGTTACGCACTTGTGCGAAATAGTACGAGTCAGGCGAAGGTTAAGTTACGACCATTGCGATTTAATGACGCTTTTATACACACACACACACACACACACATATATATATACACACGTAAAGAACGATTTTAAACGATCACTCTAAAGATAAGACGATCTAATCGCATGGATCGAGAAAAAAAGATTTGATACTGCTGTAAACGGATAACCAAGTAAACGCTATCTCGAGATTTAAATGCCATGAGCATACCGTAGGCCCACGCCAAAGTCCCACGATGGTTTGCGATCAGCTGTTCGACGCGATTTTCCACGTCTCCAAACGACTCTCCTTAACGATCGCATCGTTGCGTTATTCCCCATCCTTTTTTTTTTCTTTCACATTCACGCTCGTAAAGAGATACCAGGAGAGCAACCTATCATCATTAGCTTACTGTTAATATCATTATGTTTACTCTTTCTCTCTCTCTCTCTCTCTCTCTCTCTCTCTGACTCATACGAACATACGTTTGAAAATCATAGAGAGACTATCTTTTCTTTCTTAACACGTTGTTTTCCTACTTCCATCGATCCACGCGCATATATATATATATATATATATATATATACATATAGCATATATCCGACTACGGACGGAACAATGAGCTCGTCACTTTTCTCGAATAGACTCCCATGCGGTTTTACAGCACGACGAGAAGTCTATTGTTCACCTTAGTCGATACCAAGCAAGTACCGTATGCGATCGGTCGGTCGGTCCACACTCAATATACATACATACTTAGACTTTTCCCTGTTGTTTCCGACACGCGTGCGCACGTGTGCGGCTTTGCGCATAAATGAGTTACCGCGTCGCGTAGCTGCTTAGCATTTGTCATAGAAAAGTAAAGAGAGACGCGTAGGTATATACACAGAAAAGTCCAACTTCTCCAACATCCCTTTCTTTTTATAACCATATTACGTTTCTTTCTTCTCTCGGCTCCATTTGCTCGTTCTTTCTCGACGATGTTTGATCATGATTAGGATGAGTCAACGATTTATCACAAAAATTACACTCTACAAAACTAACGTGTTCTCTCTTATATCCTGTTACTTCGTCGTCGTTGTCGTGTCTCCTATAACAACGTGCAATATCCAATGCGTTCGTGACTCTCTACGAGTAGTCGTCCGCTAACATAACTGGTATATCAAAGTAAAAGAAAAACTTGTAGGACACTCCGTGAGAAAGCGTAGTCACCGACTTACGCAATTTCAAAGTCTTGCATTAAACAAGAAGCGAAGAGAATGAAAGGAAAAAAGGAGGAATCTATCCCTGTCTCGACTACCAGAGGATGAAACATCGAATACCAAATGCGGAAGAAGATTCTCTCTCTCTCTCTCTCCCTCCCTCTCTTGGAGAATGAAGTAAGTTTGGATCGAAAGATGGTGAAGGAAAACAAAGGTCGTAAGAATAAAGAGAAAGAAAGATAAAAAGGAGAAGTGGGAAGGGTGTACATACAAGGTACCTACATAGCGATATCGCGTCTCCATTTATAAAACCGTTGGTATAGCTGGATTGGACGCGACAAACTCGACGAGAGAGTTTCTACATGGTCCGTACCGTTATGTTTGTGGCCCGGCTCTCTTTCTTTCTTTCTTTCTTTCTTTCTTTCTTTCTTTTCTCTCTTTCTTTTCTCTCTTTCTCCTTCTCCGTTGGAACACGCTTATTTCCTGATACACACCCAACAACTCCCTTTCTTTCGTATATATAAACAAACAAGTCTTTCCTCAAGTCGTGTCCCGACATTGAGAGAAAGAGAGAGGATAAAATTTTAACGAATAATATCTCTCAAGGATGAGAGAGATCGATTGATGTTTCTTCAATAATGACGCACGCACGCACACGCGCACACACATACACACAGAGAGAGAAACGCGCGCACGCTCGCCCGCACATATGTATACATGCAAAACAATACATATAATTCTCGCGAAAGTGGAACTCCGTTTGTGAAAATAAACGGGAAATCCGTAGGATACGATCCTTTTTTTCTTTCTTTCTTTCTTTCTTTCTTTTGCTCTCCTCTCTTTGCTGCGACATTGAAAGAGAAAGGATAAAATTATCTCGACGTTAAACGAGGACGAGATCTTAATGATGACGACGACGACTTGGAGGAACATTGTGTCGATCGATACGATAATAAATCAAAATTTTAGACGATGATAGAACACGTAATATATGCCTCGTCATTTTGATTTGAATGAATAGGAATTGACGTCGAGAGAAAAAGATAATGAAAATAATTAATAGATAATAGAAAGTGTTACTTTTGATACTCACTCCTCCATAAAGGGACTTTAATTTTACGTGATTAAGGGCTGGCACGTCGACCATCGAGCACTTGAGAAGAATCGTCGTCGTCTGGCTGGGCATTTTTCGGATCCCTTTTCACTGGTCACGCGTAATTCAACGCTCACGGGCAACGGCACGTCACTACGTTGATGTGATACGTCCATCGGTGTGTCACACGAGCCCGAAACTTTGATATTGCTTTCCTTTTATCTTTTTTATCTTTCTTTCCCTCTCTCCTCTCTCTCTCTCTCTCTCTCCTTTTTTCCTCTATTTTTTTTCTTTTTATATCGATCTAATATCTCTTTGCAATCTTAATCTCAACGAATCTCGATCGATCGTGCGAACGATGGGAGAGAAAGAGAGATAGATGTACGAACTCGATCCCTTTTCAAAGACACTAGAGATCGGATACGCTCTATCTTTCGTTCTTTGGCAGTATCGGTTGGCAGTGAAAGGTTGATAGTTAGTTAGGACAAAAAATAATTGACTATGAAAATTCGAAATTTTCTTTTTTACGAGATCAAGGATAAAGAAGATGTTGGACCAGGATTCATGATAGATCCACTTTTATCTTCTTCCTTTTTCCTTTCCTTTATCTTTCCTATATCCCGGCTGTTCTCTCTCTCTCTCTCTCTTTCTCTCTCAAAAGAGAGCCGCGACACACCGTGCACGAGTCCGCCTGGCTGCTTGACTGACTGACTGACTGACTGACTGCTTTTCACTCACTCACTCACAACACGAAAGGCCGAGTGGAATCGTAGGCACGTCCCTCCCTACTCCGACGCTATTCCCCACTACTCTAACTCAGGCTCACTCTCCTCCCTACCATTCGGCCAAGTGTGCTCGCACGCTTGTGCGTGAGACGAGGAGAAGAGACGATCAGAGAGGAAAGAAAGAAGGAAAGACGCGCGTGAGGTCGCGTGTATGAACGAAAGGGAGAGATATACAACGAGATGAAAGGGGGAGAGAGAGAGAGAGAGAGAGAAAATAAGACGAAGAAAGAGTGGCAGGTACGGCTGCACCGGTTGGTCTTCTTACACATTTCCATAAACGCGAATCTATAGACGTTTTTGTCCATGTGCGTGTGTAGGTACATGTTTCGTTTTACATGAACGAGAGAGAGAGAGAGAGAGAGAGAGAGGAGAAGACACGCAAGAACGCAAAGAGGTCTCTTTGTCGCGTTGTTCGCCAGGGAGAATTTCGACGAAAAGCCCGCACTTTTCGAAGGAACGTTTCGAAGGGGATACCAGCAACCTCGTTCTCTGTTGTTTTTTGTCGTCGAGGAGGGAAGGGGAATGCTCGTTAAGGGTTCATGGCTCGTCGACGACGTCCTGCGAGGGCAATACACGCTTCGATTACGAGTGCTCGTTGATCCTCTCTGATGTTCCCTTTTGAGATTCTCTTTTTAAAATTCCCGCCTTTTACCGCGACATATAAAGCGGGAATTTTAAAAAGCATAACAAAGAAAGAGAGAGACCGCGGGAGCTGTTGTCCTTTCGGATCGATCGAATGTAAATTTTTGTATTTTTGTAGAGGGGGTTGATATTCGATGGGAAAAAAATTCCTAAACCCGTGTAATAACGCTGTCCATTGGTACCGTATTGCGGTTTGCTGGATTAGAAACGATCGTAACTATATCGCTTTTAAGTTACGTCATCGAACTTGTTACCACGTTTACTTTTCCGAAAGAACCAACGAGTGGTAAATTTGCAAATTAGTCGAGAGCACGTTTCGTATACTCGAAAAGTTACCCTTTTTCTTTCATCCCTTTTATCTTTCCTTCTTGAAACCGCCGAAAGCGAACCCCTAGGTATTTCTTCGAGTAAGAAGAGTTCCGGAGTCCTCGACTTGGTTCGAAGAGAGAGAAAGAGATAATATATGTAGCTGTTTGCTCAGCGACTACGCTTATCGTGGAGCCGTATTAATTAATGGCAATATCATGCCATTCAACGAAAACTAAAAGTCGATGCGCGTACTTTTTTTTCTTCGAAATTCATTATGACAAGTACGGAGGTAGATCCTTCGCGGAATAAAATGTTTTATAAAAACGATAAAGAGAAAAACGTAACTAATCGCGTCGATCTCTTCTCAATGATTCTCCGCGATAACGTATACGATATCATCGACGCGATAGATAAATAAATAAAATAAAAGCTTTTCTTAATTAATAGACGACGAATTATTACTGAATGCAGGAAGCATTAAAATGGCAGTCGTAAAAATTTTCTTTGGCTACCCATGACCGCACGTTACGCCCTTTTGCTCGCTACATTTTATCGCTTCAAAGATCAATGTTTCTAAGTTATGCCACGCATTTGTATATATCGAAGGTGATCCGAGATAGGCGTTACCCAACGACCGCTTGCTATACGGAGAAAACCGCAGTACGTTCGACTAGGCTCCCTAGCAGATTCTTGTTACTCGACAGGTGACTAACTTTCCTCTTTTCGAACATGTGCTTTCCATAGGAGAAACGTTTTGTTGACAATCTCGGAGCTTCCGGAGATATCGAAGATATTGGAGAAAAAGTATCCATACCGCGTTGCGCGTCGTTACGCACCGACTCGAACTCTCCATAATTGCTATCTTCTTTATTCCCGTTAATAATTTAATAATTAATCGAGGAAGCGAAAGAACGAAATACAAAGGGAGAACATTCACCGTTTATTAAACATGCGAGTTCTCTGAAAGATGACGCGCGATATCCACAATGTAAACTAGTTGACTCATAAAACGCTTTCTATTCTCGCGATTCAATGCAATCTCTTGTAAAAATCCGTCGGGAGATTCACGCATTTCGTCTTTCTTGGAATCCGAAAGAACGGCATTCCACTGACCGTGAAACTTTCGATGATCGTGTCTTTGTGACTTTTTTTTTCGAAACGACACACCTTTTTCGATCGCCACTGTTCTCCTTCTTTTTTTTCTTTTTTCTTTTTTTTTTTTTCGTTGTAATCGCACGCGTGCAATTTATTATGATCGAATACAGATATTCTCTCTTCTCTCGTTCGTCCGAAACGGTAAAATCGTATAAACGTGTTAGGCGTTTCGATTAAAAAGGACTATAGAAAATGGGATAACATTTCCTTTGAAGGATAGATTAGTATCGTTTATATCGGTTTTTTTCTTTTTTTTTTGGAGATAAAAGTTGCTCGTTAACTCGACCGAAGAGGATTGATCGAACGACTATCGCGATAGCGATGAGAAACTCGTTAAGTACGGGGGATGGAAAAGAAATTTCCAATAGGCTTTCCCGCTAACGGGTTTCCTCTTCCCGATCACGAGAAGAGTCTTTATATATCACTCCATAAGTTGGACAACTCCCCCCACCCCTACCGACCGGGTATATCGTAATTTTCCTAGCTGGGAGACGACGAACACGATCTCGCGAATTCGTAGAAGAGTACCGATAGCATGGCGAGCCTTTGTCCTTTCTTCTCCCTGTTGTCGGCTCTTTTAATGCCGGATAGAGAAGGAAAAAGAGAAATAGTTCTTGCTTGCTTATGGCAAAAGAGAGAAGTCAAAAAAAAAAAGAAAAACAAAATAAATAAATAAATAAATACAAAAAGAAAAATAAGAAGGGAAAGGAAAAAGAGGGGAGAGACTTTGACCATAAGTGAACAATGGCTGTCACGAATCCCCATTGTATTATACTCGGATATGAAGCAATACCAAAGGGCTTTGTGTATACGTGTGCGCGCATATATATCGCTAGAACAAGGTTTTGCGACAGCGGCCGTTTATGTGGAAGAAGCGTTTTGGTATCATCTTTTTCCACTTGGTCAAAAGAAAGAAAAAAAAAAAAAAACAGAAAAAGAAGAAAAGAAAGAAAGAAAAAAGGATGATAAGAAAGTAGTGATATTTTAATATCGTGTAGCGAAATAATCACACGCACGATAAAAGGAGAGATTCCAAAGAGAGGACAAAAGATTTCATAAAGGGTGGATGAAATTATTTTGGTTAGGGAACATGACGTTTTCCTGTATCATCCTTTATTATCCGATATCTCCGCTTTTCCAATATTTCTTCATCGCACTTTCTATCATTTCTCGGTAGCTTCTTTGATTTTCGTGTCACGAGAGATCACCGTTACTCGTATAAACGCTCAATTTCGACGTTATCTATAGGGAAGAGAAATCATCTTAATCGAAGTATCGTTTAGCCATTTATAACGTCACTTTACTTCGAGGAGATTAATCTTTGGTTACTTAGAACATCTCGAAAACGAAGAAGCAGAAGCAAAAGTAGAAGTAGAGATGATTTCAATGAATATTCTGGTAGAGGAGAGCGCATATCTTGGAAATGCGCGATATCGGACTTGAAAATGAAGAAAAAAAAAAAAAAAGAAAATAGAAAGAAATATAAAAAAGAACTCCTAGGGCTTCTCTCGCGTGAACACGCACGATCGCTGTGAATACGTATATCTGTCAGGGTGTAGGTGAGGCGGTGAGTCACTATCACCGATCCGCATGACTGTCTCTCTCTCTCTCTCTCCCTCTCTCTATTGCGACGCACAGGCCCCGCTTCCGTGTTGTATGACCCGTTTGCAAAAATTCCCTTGGCCGATCGCATTAACCGGTACGTTTTCTCGTACGAGATTTATCTGCCTGGCAAAACGTCGCAAAATAATAGACGGCTTCGCCTTCGGACTCGGATTATATATCCTTTTCCTTTTTTCTCAATCCGGCTCTGCGAGATGGAAGATTGCGCGAGGTCAGGACCGTGCATTAGTCGAATAACTTTCCAATCGGATTTCTTTTCTCTCTCTCTCTCTCTCTCTCTCTCTCTCTCTCTCTCTCGTGGTGATCGATACACGTGTATTATATGATAAGCGTCTTTTACGAGAAAGAAGAAAATGGAGAGTGATTTACGAAAAAGCGAAAAATGAAGACCGTCTGATTGGACAAGTGTCTTCAAAGATACTTATCGATAAGCTTCGTTACTCTAAACAACCACTTAGATGTGTCCTCGAACGACACTATCGATCCTAGGAGAGATGGAAAGATTAGAGAAAAATGTTCCTCAAACGGTAGCAATGTTCGTACTTTGTGGCTATTCGCATGCTTTCTGACTGACGCAGAGAGACGGCAAGAGGGTGAGTAAAAGAGAGAAAGAGAGAGAGAGAGAGATAGTAGGAGTAAAAGAGGAAGGGAGATAAGAGAGAAAGAAAGAGGTGAGATGCCATAGGAGATACCTGGCACACTTTATGCTTCTACGAATTCGTGTAAAACTATAATGACTGAAATTTCGTCATTATCGCTCGGCGCAATGCTCGCGTGGTGAATTTCTGTAGCACACACACACGCACACACACACAATAGTTCGCCATATCGAGGCCTTTCGATATAGTTTCAAACGAGTTTCCAGTTTCCGAGCTACCTCATGCCTCATAACTTTTACGAATGTGAGCTAATTGCGACGCATTAGCACATTTTTTTTTCTAATAAAGTCCACTTCGCTCAGAAGATCGTCCCTTTTCCATCATTGAATCGAATTAAAGATCTTCCTTTCTCTTCTCCTCCTCCCCCCCACCCTTAGTTGATGTTGCATTGGCGATAATAAGTAAATAGTAAGATAATAACGATTCAATGGGCAAACATCGTCTGATCGCGATAACTCGAAAGAGAAAACAAAAGAAATATTGTAGGTGCACGTTTCAAAGATCATTTTTTAAAGTGTATTCTTGAAATTTCTCGCGCGAACTTTATCCGCGTGCACGAACTTATGCATTTTGAATGTAAATGAGCAACCAAAAGTAAGATGGAAATTTTCAAAAAGTGGAATACCACTGGGAAAAAGAGAGAGCGAGAGAGAGAGAGAGAGAGAGAGAGAGAGAAACAGATCGAGTTGGAGAATATCCTGTCGAGTTTCCGGAAAAATAAAGGATGAGCCCTCGAGCTATCTGCGAAATGGAGCGAGCGAAAAAAAAACTAATCTACTTTTTCCCATTAAAGAATATCGTCGAATATTCACGAGAAAGAAAGGAAGAAAAAAAAAGAGGGATAGAAAGCAAAAGAAAAAAAATATTTCTGTCGATTTTTAACCATACTCGCAAATTTATTTTCACCGGAAGTATCGTCGAAAAAAAAAACGATACGAGTACGTTAGACTTGTTTTTTTCTTTGGACGACTAGGATCTTTGAAATCTAGAAAATGGGTTTGACGTGTTCAATGACACAAATCGATATCGATGATCTCTTCGACAGACCGGGACGTTTCAAAGAAATAAATTATATCTGGCCAACATTGTTGATAAATGTAAAGAGAAATGATAAATTTCGTTATTATCGAGCAAAGAAGAGTAGTAGCTTTTGAGGGGTAAAAAGCAGTAAACTTGTAGATGCCATTAGCGTTATCTCTTATTCTCTTTTCTTTTCTTTCTATTCTCTTTTTTCTTTTTTTTTCCTCTCGTAAATATAAGTTGCGAGAGAACGAGATTAAGTTTTATTAGTCATACGTGTAATTGTGCATCAGGTGGAGCATTGACTCGATGAAAAGGAAATGACTCACCTTGATACACCGGCCGAGAATAGAGTTTCAAAGGCAACCTCTCGAATCTCGATTTATCTCTCAAGATAATGTAAATCATTCGCGAATGATTATCTCCTTTTCTCTATCGCCTATATTTTGATCATTATCTTTGAGAGTATCGTTCAGGATAAAAGAGAATGACATTCCGATATAAATTCCATACGTTAAAATTTTCGTTACGCCCTCATAACGTCATAATCCGATAGATATTACGCCCCTACTTTCTGTTTATTTCACGCGTAATAACAATTATGCAAGTCGTTCGATTCTAATCTGCCTATTGGACAGTTCAGAGTGCTCGAACGTTCGAACGATGGCTTTGAACGACGCGTTCTAAAATGATTCGAGAGAGATTAAAATTTATTGCGACTATCGACCCTGACATCGCTCGATGAATTTTTCTTTTCTCCTTGGCTCGTAATCTCTAATGTACGGTTTTTATGGGAATAAAAAAAAAAAAAAAAGAAAAAAAAAGAAAAAAAAAGAAAAGAAAAACAAAGAAAAGAAAAAATTTAATCCCGCGCGTAAACACACGCATTTACCAGGACTGCTTTAATGAAACCAATACGATAGATAAGATCGGAACTCATGACATTAATCGAAATGATTATGAGTGAAACGAAATACGTCATTAAAAACGGAACGTGCCAAGTTTATATTATCTCAACGAAATAATATTAAGAAAGTAGGTAGACGTATCTACATACATTATGTACGGATTGAATAGTTTGTTATCACGTATAGATAGCAATATGTAGGAAACAGTTAACGGATAGTTAATCTATGATTCGTATTTATCAAGACTTATAACGTTTGGCACTACTTTCGGATTTCTATCATTAATTATTCACGTTAATGATCGTCTTTATTTTTAACGAACAACTTTGATATTAATCGTCTTTCCAGAAAGCATTATAGCGATCGTTTGCATTTCTCGAAATCTATTTGTTCGGACCACGTTGCATACCATATTTCTTATCGTTCGTAGAAAATGTACGGGTGTACATGTCGGTCAACGTCACGTGTCTCTGTCCGTGCAACGTGTTACTTTTTACGTAACGAGATACGATTTATATCAGTCTTTAATGACGGTTGACAGCGATCTTCTTCGTTTGCTCAATAGAACCTTTCGTCTAGTAGTGACTCACGTACGATTAAACGCATCTCTCTCTCTCTCTCTCTCTCTCTCTCTCTCTCCCTCTCTATTCCTCGTAGCGCGCGTAACGCGTGTATGACAGAGCATGAATGAAAATACGAGTCGTCATAGTTACCAGGTAAGAGAAGTGTAGGTGCTTCGGAAAGTCCAGTTTTATGAATGAATCGACTAACACATCGCGGATATAACAGTGTGTTTTTCTATCTATACGCCTTCGTATATGTCAAGTCTATATGGTTCACACGCTCTCAATCTTGGCGCGTGTTAAAAACTACTTTATTAGAAGTTTAAATCTTCAAGGAATGAATTTAACATTTTGATGAATACGAGCGTAGTATGGGCAAGTCTTTAAATAGCGTACATCCTACAAAAACTGGAAATTATAATAATTTCTTTTTTTTTTTTTTTCTTTTGTGGAAACATTCCGTTTCGTCGAATTATTATCGATAAATTTTTCGCATATTTCACTCTAATCAATTTTATCGGTACTAATCGGAAATAATTTCTTGTAATTGAAAAGGCAATCGAATCGATTGATATTGTTCCAGCTGAAAATTACATTCGTAATCTATATAATGGATAACTTGCGTTGTTACATCGTTTCATTGCTTGATTTGCAAATTGTCTCGACGTATCAATATCTAGTAATAATTTAATCGAGAGAACGAAATGATTGTTATACGAGAATAAAGTGGAACGAGACGAAAGAAAAATATAGTTTGGCAAAAACAATGGCGTGATAGAAACTTTGAAGATTTTCTAAAGAGAAAAAGTTCAAGTGGAGTAAAACGGTAGTAATGGGACGACCTTTTCGATGTAATTTAAACGAGGGATTGCTTTTCACGCAATGTATGGAAGCTCGGTATTTTACCGCCAGGAAAAAGAGCAAATGCGAGAGCGAGAGAGAGAGAGAGAGAGAGAGAGAGAGAGAGGGAGAGAGAAATATTCACACAATGAGCGTTCGAACGATGCACGAATGTATGTACTCTCATCACTGAGTCTCGCAGGTAAACACATTTAACGCCCACTCGAAAGAAAAGCGTAGGTTCTCAACTCGATAAACGTCAAAGGCTACCATCCCATCGATCGCAAAATTTCAATCGTTTAACTTTCCCGATAGATCCATTTGAAGATATTTCGCGCAAGAAAAAGAAACGATATCTCCGTAGTGGATACCTATGTGAATTTCATGTAAAACGATGACACAAAGTTCCAACCTTAAAAACCCCTTAGGTACGCAATGTAAATATATCATCGTTTAAAAGGAATAAATCCAAAGTAAACGAGAGCTTGGTCGAGCGTCATGATTTGACCCCAATTTTCCGGAGCGAGAAAAACGTTCTTCTCGTTGTTACCTCTGACATTTCGTTCTTCTCGAATAAAAATTTTCCCTCGAATATTTTACTAACGGTGCGACACATTTGTAATGATTTGTCAAACTTTTATCAATCGCGTTAAAAGGATTTTTATCATCGACGAAAACGTATTTATATGATAATCCCTTTAATCAAGAAGAAAATATGATTCTCTTGAAGAACGAGACAGATACTTGGAACGAATTAATGGAGAATCGTCGGCGTCATTATCGTCGTCATTATCGTCATCAACGATGGGACATCGCGCAAAAGCATTGTTTTCAGCGCGTTCACCGACGGCTACCCACATGCATTTTCATTTGCGAACGCGACCTCTGCAGTTTCCACGCACAAAAGCGTGCCCGCCCACTCGCATTAGATTCGTGCATCTCCGCTACCTACGCTCCACTGTAGCTTCCCCCCTGTATCATCCGTTTATAACGTAACGCGATTTGCGTTCTTTACGTCTATCTCCTTTACTCGGGCTCCTATACTCTGACTCATCGAATTTACCTGGATCCTTTCAATTACTTCTCCTTATTGGATGCGTCCAAGTAGAAACTAACGTATAAAAATTGATATTTATATTTTAAAGAGACATTTATGCCTCTATACATTTCTATTTGCAAATTATGAAGAAGCGTAGCGAACCAAGCGACTAACGATTAAATTATTTGTATACTTACTTACAGAATATATTTCTCAAAGCATATTAAGCTTAATGAGCCTTAACGTTATGCACTTGAATACAAAATTAATCTTTAATGCAACTAAATTTAATAGAAACGATATCGCGACATACGTAGGGAGAGAGAGAGGGGGGGGGGGGGGGGGAGGGCAGATGCAAGTATACGAACTCGCTCACGAGGGATTTCTTCGGCAACGTGACGCGGCTCGAACTTGCAAATTCCATTATCCTCAAGGCCATGGAATTCAAGGGACTATATGTTTAATTAACGCGAATATCAAGTTGAAGTGCCCGATAAGCGTATATATTCTTTTTGATCCTTACGTATTAATTAAAAAAGAGAAAGGACAAAAATTATAAGATGACGTTTCGATAAATTATAAAACAATTGTCAGTTGGGAGGAATGAAAATTGATTGGTAGAAAACAATGTTATGCGAGCCGGTTAATTTGATTAAATAAAATCATTTTAAATGTTAAATCTCAGCTGTGGTTTCTCGGTGTTAATATCTCATTAGCCGTGTCTCCTAAATTATAGAGATAGACGGGATATACTTCCTGCTTAGCAGCATCTTACTGTCTCGGACTGTCTGCTCGAGAACGTTAATTAATTTGCATTCGTAAGACTAATGCCGGCACGATTCCTTCGTACAACGACCTGCCTTTAACGAACCGTTCGTTTTCTATTTCAGGCACGTAAGGATTCCGAAGAATTTTTTTTCTTTCTTTCTTTCTGTTTCTCTCTCTCTCTCTCTCCCTCTCTCTCTCTCTCTCTCTCTCTCCCTTCCTCACCCGATCGAATAACGCTCTTCGAAGATAATTAATATTCATTCGAAGAGCCGGTACTCGTTATTTGCTTTATCGATCGATTTTAATGATTCATGCGTATGCGTGTGTGTAGCTGTATAAGAAAAAATAACAACGTAAAATGATAATCGTCGGGAAGAAAGTAAGGAACCGTGTCATACAGTGAAACGTTTGTCTTTTAAGGAATTATCCATTGATGATGGTTACAGGAGACAACGGAGGACCATTAAAAATTCGTTATCTACTTATCTGCCAATGTTCCAACAAAATATTTCCTAGACTCTACTAGACTATTTAAGAAAAATATTTTGCTTAAGGATTTATGGAAATGTTCGTTCGCGATAAAATATATGTCATTGAGTTACATAGTTACGTCACGTTTCAATATTAAATACATAATGTGACGTCTAAGGGACAAGGGAAAAATTGTTTTAATCATCATTCTAATGAATTTGGAATAAATTGAGAAAAATGATTATGCCAAGAGGCAAAGAAGAAAGCGTTCAACGTTATAAACACGAAAAACATGAATCGTCGGTGAAATCAAGTCGATTGACCGAACGAGAGAATGAAAAGAATCGAGAGTTCAACTACGATTTACTACCGTTCGAATACGTTCACGGTTACGCTATCCGGTGAGAGAACCTGATTCATTCGTGAAATTGTCCGTGGACTTTTCTGACCCACTTGTTTCTATAATTGATTCGTCTTCGATTCGGAGCCGTCGTTATGGTTTTCGATACGGTGCCTATAAAATGCCTCTTAACGAGGAGAGCAGAGCAGAGCAGAGCAGAGCAGAGCATAGTATATTGCGGCGCTCGTAAAGACTTATTTTCTATAAGAGCGACTCCGTGATGCGTGGTAACGTTCTAAAGGACTATACTAAACGACGAGGATAGTTGGGAGACTCTAATGGCACTAAGCTTTCAACGGGAAATTAACTCACCCTCCCTTTCTCTTCGTAGAGAGACGCGCGTTCTTTCGATCTCCTACTCACCTGGAAAAAAGCAAAACAAAACGAACGATTCAATTAATACAAAGTATTATGCGAAGGATAGAATTAAGGGCTTGTTCTTCAAAATGATTTTCTTATTTAAATTTCTCTCATCCTTCCTTCAAGATCGGTCAAGTTGGTACAGTACGACGACGACGACGACGACGACGACGACGACGACGACGACTGATAAATTGACCGGCAGTGCCACTGCACTTTGCAACGTTCTAATAAAGTTCATTGGCTCTTTGTGGTTTCCCGTCGTCCTTTGTGACTTTGTTACGGACGGAATTAAGTCGTGCAGCAAAAGTTGCAGCTCGCGAAAGTAATAAATTGACACGGAATGCGAGAGAGAGAGAGAGAGAGAGAGAGAAAGAGGGGGGACAGTGGAAATGAAAGAGACGATGAGATAAAAAACAATAAAAACTTTCTAAAACGAGGGTCAGAATTTTCTCTTTGAAATGATTATACTATTCATCGAAAAAATAATAATAAGAATAGCGAAAGCTTTCCTTTATCAAGACAATATAATAAGAACATGCATCTCTTTCTCTCTTCTTCATCTAACGACTAGTCCAATTAGCGGGGCAAAATCGCGATGAAAGATTTGCTACGAAACATGAGCGAGTCGCCGAGTTCGAAAGTGGAATCGTCCAGTGAAAACGAAGAACGAGCGTGAAACTGGATCCACGTTTGCTGTAATCTTCTCGCATTAACTTTCGAGAGGAGCCGGTGATTACATCATATTTTATATCGTTTCGTCAGAGGACCTCTTTTATGGAAATGAGAGGGAGAGCATCCACATACGGTTCGTTTCTTCTTTATCGTTGTCCCGAATAAAAGAAGAAAAAAAAAATCCTCTTTGAAATCGTTTCAATGATATAAACGAAGTTTAGATATAAACCCCATAACGTTATGCTCTTTAATTCGTATTCGATATTTGTCTCGCGCGTGAAGAGAAGGATGTCAAATCGTCCCATTAACAATGACCATGAACGCGCAATTCGAAATCACCATATACGTTCGGACTGATTTACGGTGATCGCTGTCAGTCACAGGTAAACGTTGAAACGTGATCGAGAAGCCTTTAGAAAATATGGAAAATACGACGATGCATTCGCTCCGCGTTTTGTCGACTCGTTTTGTTTATTAGATGGAAGTTCTTTGAAGGACGGGAAAAAAAAAAAAAAAAACCAGAATTTGTAATGATAAGAAGAACATAGAGAGTTAAGTAGTATATACGCGGAAACGTTCCCGATTCGACGCGCGAATTATATTTGCAAAGCTAATAATAATGCGCGTTAATGAAGTCATCATTTTTGTTGCATGATTAGACGTAGAACGTCATTATTTAGCGATCGCCTAGTCATTCCGGCCGTTCCTAACGAAGTGATTGTAAGTGTTTTTATACGTATTCACTTTTTTATTAATTTTTAAATCAATCTCAGTATTTCTCTTTCACGCAACATCGAAAGTATCGACGTAATAGCTTTTTTGTCTTTCTCGTAGCTCGTAAAAACGACCCTTGCGAATCTTTTCGGTCTACCTTCATAATTAAATCCTAACTCGTCCTTACCAGCTCTCATGATCTTTCGATATAAAAAGTTGATTTCGCATGACCTTTCGGTATAAAAAAATTTCTTGAAAAAAAAAGTGAACTACTTGAGCGAGGCGTTAACTTGGAAAGTTTCGTTGCGCGTATTAAATCTTTAACTCGTCCGAAGCAATCGGTGGTGTTTAGCAATCGCGAAGAATTTCACGATTCCGATAATGTTTTCAAAAATCGGCATCGTTTTTAACGCGCAATCGCTGATTCGCTCGTTCATTCGTTCAACGAAAAAACGAATCATTATACGAGGCGAATGAATTCGCGCGATAGACAAAAATGCGCCGTGATAAATGCACGCGCGATAGTGTCACCGGCAGATGCGGGCGAATCTTGGCCGTTCGAACGACGGAATGCGCATAATGCGATTCTTTCATAGTTCGTATCTGAAAGGTCGTAGGATTTTGCGGATGCATCGTTATCATAGCGAGCGATAAGCGTTTCTCTTACGCACTCGATCCCGATAAAACCTAAACTGTCCATCTGTCTGACGGAAGTACTTTAATTCGCTTAATTAATAATGTACATTTTTCAAAAGATTCTACGGAGTTAAACATACATAGTGCGTCTCCATAAATATATATATATATATATATATATATATATATATATATATATATACATACAGAAAGATTGCGAAGAAAACGTGTCACCGCGACTCGTTCACTTTCTCTCTCATTTTAGCATCTTACTCGATTTACTCCCATACAAATGTATCTTCTCTTACGAAAACACTCTGTTCGAATTCATTGCACTTTCGATCAGTTTTCTGAGAAAACGCTCTCACACAATAATAAAGATTACTCCTAACAAGATGTCCATTGTTCGAGGTATCAATTATTACGTATTTTTAAAAGTCTCTCACCGTAGCAAAGTTGACGGTCAGAAATTCATAATATTTCACTAAGAACTTCATCTGGCCTCTTTCTAGGAAGATGATGTTTGCAAAACAAACCCACGCGAACAATTCCTCGTAATGAGAACGAACGTCGCTCTCCGGCACTTTCGCGTCGAATCAAAAGGTTTCTTTCTATCCATAAGACGGATTCATTATAACCAGCTAATTTAACATCAACGAATAAATTCGTATTAAATCCGATTCGACTACTTTTCTTCTTTCCTCTTTCTCTCTCTCTCTCTCTCTCTCTCTCTCTTAAAAAGAAAAAGATGAAAAAAGGACATAATTTACGATCGCCTGAACATTTCCAAGACTACACACTTGCACCAGGAGAATCGATTCATTTCTCTTATCTTCTCTTTCTTTCTGAGCTATGATTTATGTATCGATACGTTACGCAGCACGATTCATGGCTATCCGCTAATTATCAGGCCAATAAAAAGTGTGAGAAGCCGTGAAAGAGATTTAGAAGAGAGAAAGGGATAAAAGTCGAGAGAAGAGAGAATGGGAAGAGAAAAAAATTACGAGTAAGAAAAAAAGAAAAAGGGAGAAATTGAGGAATAACTTGTCACCCAAGCGTCTCCTTTCACGGTCGACGCACGATTAGACTCGATCTCCTCTTTTTCCTTGCCGTCCCGAACCAAGTACATTATTTACGCGTTGATTAACCACGGTCAACCGTGATGACCGTGGCGAATATCGACGTTTCATGGATTATCGATTTTATTGATCTTCCCCCGTGATTTCAGAAATTGCGCACGCCGAATGTTTCGTCGTAATATTATAAAAGAGATTAAGAAAAAAAAAAAAAAAAAAAAAAAAAGAAAGAACGGACAAACGATAATTGTCGATCGTTTGTTTTGAGTTGTTAAGCATTATCAATGCGATAACGATATCACCCGCGCTGAATAATAATTATTTCATAACCGTTATATAAAAACACTGTGGAAAACACATGTTAGACATCTAAGATTTTCTTAATTCGAGTATTAAAAATGTGACCGAATGATTTATGAACACCCTATATATACGTGCACGTACGGAGCGTGTTTTCTTTTCGATGGAACAGCTGATCGACGCACAAAAGGCTTACGTAATCGTTCCTTTGTTTCCCGACGCGTGAACCTTCCTTTTATCTGTCTCTCTCCCTCTTTCCCTCTTTCTTTCTCGTAACTCATTTGACGTGGCCGCGATGCAGTCTCGAAACTTTGTCGTCCTTCTGGCTGCTGCTGCTCTTTCTTCTTCTTCTTCTTCTTCTTCTTCTTCTTCTTCTCGCGTTTCGCACGGAGCCAAGCGAAAAACGGTAACGAAGAGCGTTCACGCATTCTCGCGAGAAGGGGTACGCACGATTATGCAATCGTTTAGTTTGAACGTTATACGAGGAGCACCGATGACGACAACGACGGCGATGCTTCCGTACACACTTTGGCTCGTTTATTTGCGGATGATCACGATCAACTACTACTGGCTCCTTACGAGTTTACAAGAACTCTGCGTATAAAATCCGATCAACGGAGAAATTATTTTCATTTCGATTATTCGTAATAAAATGAATTTGATCGTCAATGTTCTTAATCCATTCGAAATAAGGGATAAAGTATGAAATAGAGAGAGAGCCCTGTGTGTTCATCGGTTCTTTTTTTTTGTTTCTCGTTTTTCTTATATCGAATTGTCGAGCAGAAATCTGAGAGAAAGATCCTGAAATACACGAGTAATACGAAGAGTCGGAGAAAGATATTTGGTATTTTAAAATCGATAGACATTCCTGTCGTCGTCGTTGTCCATTTAACGTATCTTTAATTTGGGAGTAAGGGAAAGAAGAGACCAGCTAGGCTCGTAAGTTGCATAACGAGATGGTTAAGTGCACAAGCCAACCCGACATTAATGTAGGCCTCAGCAACGTGCCAGAAACGAAAATACCTCGGGTTACCGGCGAACAGAGCCGAAAATCGCACACGGCTGCCGAGAAACGCGAGAGAATTCGTTCTAGCTTGCGGACATACGATAAGACTATCCCTCGCTCTCCCTACCCCTCTTTCTTCTACTCGTTCTTTCAAATTTAAACGAGCAAAGGCCATTGTTACGAGGCAATGCCGGACTAGCTGGAATATAACTAACGGAACAATAAAATCTTAGACGAGGTCGTAATCGTCTGAACGGCCTTCTTTAAAAATTCGTTTAATGACGTTTCGAAGATATTCTACCAGATGAACATAAAGAGGAAGAAAGAGAAAGAAAGGATTTTTTTTTTCTTTTTTTTTTTACTTTTACGAACGAAATCTCGCGTTAAAAAGAAAATGATAGAACGATCGTCGATCGACAGGTCCGATATAAAAATGAATAAAGGATGCACGTTGGAAGTGCAAAATAGAGAAAGGAAGATCGAACTTGAGATTAACGTAAAAAAGAAAAATGAAATGTGGATTAGACACGTCGAGATAGATCGGTTAGCTACCGTATATTTTTATGGCAAGAAAACACTCGTCGGTGATCCCTGTAGATAGAAAGATAAAAAGAGAGTGAAAGTACTTAGGAGAGCTAACGTAAGAGAGAGAAATGGATAGAAAGAAAGAGAGAAAGGTTCGAGGATGAAACGTGAGACGATATCGTTTTCAGGTAATCGCTGCAAAGTGCACGAATGATACGAAGCGGATCCTCGTAGAATCGATGGACGAAGAACGTAAGGAGAAATGGGGAAAAAAAAAAAAAAAAAAAAAAAAAAAAAAAACAAGGAAAAAGGAAAAAAAGAATATTTGTATTACGAGAAAGCTCGGAAAAAATGTAGTCGAAGGCGGAAAACAAGATTTCCTCAAATTGCGGTATCTACAATGCGAGAGCTCCGAGCAACATTAAGACTTTATCGATACTTCGTAATGGAACGTACTGCACGTGCTTCGAAAAAACAAAAAGAAAAAAAAGAAATGCCATTCCATTTCCAGTTCTTCTTTTGTTTTTTTTTTCCTTCCTATTTTTCCCCTCCTTCCAATTGTTTTCTACCACGCTCGCGCAGTGCAGCTTCGTTTTTACCGGGTGGTGGCGGCAACGGCGTTGAGATAACGGTCCTCGGAACGTGACAGCGACCGGTCGATAAAACTGCAATAAAGTGCATGCGCAGCACCGTCCTCGCGAAATCATGTGTATATCGCTCACGTCCTTTTCCGTTTCTTTTCCTCTACTCTTCTTCCTCTCTCTCCCTATCCATTTTCACTTTAATTAGAAAATCGGATTAAGAAATTGAAATATGATACGAAGCGATATTGAAATTTCCAATTTCATGGATTAACGAGAAATTCTAAATGTATTTTCAATACCTTTTTGTTCCTTTTTCTAACATTTTTTTCTTCTTTTTTTCTTTTTCTTTTTTTTTTTTTTTTTTTGTAATGTTTTGTAGATTCGAAAAAGGGAACTCCTATAGAACAGGCAAGTATAATAGAATTAACCACGGTGGGACCTCGTCTGGTATCTCTTGGAAGGTCTCGTTTGCATCGAGTGGTCTGACACGATCTAATAGTTTTAACCGCGAAACCATATTGCCGTTTCGAAACACGTGTATTCCACGGCCATGTGGCTTTCGCTCCCTTTCTTTCTTTCTCTTTCTTTCTCCTCTCTCTCTCTCTCTCTCTCTCTCTCTCTCTCTCTCTCTCTCCCTCTCCACTTCAAATCGCATTGTACACTTAAAACTCTTTACATCGGCGTACATTGCCTTTACATCGTGTATTCGTTCGAATCGATAAGATCTTTTCGATTGTAACCGTGGCCGATGATATCAAGGTTGAAGTAAGAGAGAAAGAGAGAGAGAGAGAGAGAGAGAGAGAGAAGAAGAGAGAAATGTTTCTTCTCGAAAGTGAAATAAGAAACGCTGATGGAATGCGAATCGAAAGAGAATTCACGGGCAAAGATCCAATAGTATCGTTTCGCTTTATCGAAAAGGTCAAACCCAATCTATAATGATACAATTTCATTCTAATTCCATCGATACGTCTTTCTCTTTCTTATATGTCAAGCTAGTTTCATTAAACAATTAAGCATGTAAGTATACGTAGAAAGTTTAGAAATAAAAATCGTCGATACTTAAATACATATAGTGATATGGAAATTATCAAGTGTCATGAATAATGACCTTTGAGGAAAATTTTTAATGAAATTACCGCTCGAATAGATTCATTCGTACGGACGATTTTTCCAATGAGTAAGCGCGCGAAAGAGATCGAGCGGGTTTTCTCGCGTGTCCGTTGGTACATGGATCTAATCTAAAAATATAAAAATTCTCTCCCAATCGTTTCTTCCTCCTTGCATGCATTCCATTTCGATCGTTTTGCGTACGTACGAAAAATGTTCACTTTGTATCTTTGTTATTCACTCGTAAAAAGTCTCTTTCTCGTCTCCTGATTTGTACTTTTTTTTTTTCCTCTTTGTCGTGAAAATAAACTCCTTTGTTTTGTTCTTCTCCGTTCTTATATCTCTTTCTTTTTTTTTTTTTCTCTCTTTGGTGGACTTAAAACCGGTACTAGGTGGTCGTAACGGTTAGCAATAAGACGCAGATTCCAAAGTTCAAGCAGGATTTCTAGAATTTTTCTCCCATTTCCAGGGTCTCCTTAAACGGTGATATTAATTAGCAAGTAACTCCGCATATGGAACAATGGCACGTACCAGTGTAATATAACCGCACGAGTTCCTTCTTATCGAATGCTTCTTTACTTATCTTCCTTAAATTCTAAAGCTCTCGGAATCTTTACACGAGCGATAATAATCGATCGTAAATTTTTTCCGTCCCCTCCCGTCTCCGTTTATTTATAATTTTTTTTTTCTTGTCCATTTAATTAGCCCGAAAAGATAACGAAGTCTCTTTCGAGCGTTTACGTGCACGGTCCATAATCGTAAATTTGACTCGTAACGTTGGCAAGCAAAGAGCACACGGGACCATCAGGGGTCTTTGATATTTATACTCTGAGTTGCAAATTTAGCTGGTAAAATATTGATTGTTAAAACATCTATATATCCCCGCGTAACCATGGGAAAGCTAACGATTCGAACGGAAAGTTACGAGAAGCGTGCGTTTCACTTGTTAAACGGCTATTCATCTAGTTGCAACAAAATCAATAGAACGATTTATTTATCGACGTGAAGGAATCGTTTGTTCGATCGTACATGATAAGATGAGGAACGATGATCGTTTTATATTATCCTCGCGTTCGCAAGTCAACAATGTAGCAGAAGTCGGTGAGATCATGAAGAACATGAGTCAATAGTAAAAGTAACGTGAATCATATGATTTCTGATCTCGCATGGAATATGTTCCGTTCCCATTCGAATGGAAAATCGTATAGCTTTCGCTTTCAGTTAATTTCAAATCGCTTTTCTCGATTCAACGATTTTTCTTGATATTTACCAGAATATCTTGCAGCGAGACCGGCATCAGGGAGCACGTTGTCATTCCTTGGATGAGAAACAAGGGAACGTTTTGAAATCCAGTTGGTATAGATCGTCGTAATCACGTGGAATTATCGATCGCAGCCTCGAAAAAATAAAACTTGCACCTTACTAGTCACTTTTCATTTCTTGAAAACCATCGAGAAAAGATATTCGCACTGAACGTAAAAGTTTATCAGACACGAGGTAGAAAGATCTTTCATCATTTCTGAAAAGCGCGTTTTAATATTTTTATCGGCAAATGTTCAAAACAAGGAAACACATAATGAAAACGATTTGGAGAGAGAGAGAGAGAGAGAGAGAGAGAGAGAGAGATCACCGTCGCGTTTGTTAAGACAGAAGCTCTTCCGCGGTGACGGACGAACGATCTCTACGCGATCGGAAGGCCGAGTGAGCACTGAGTCGTCCCGATTTCACGGAAGAGCCTCCCGCACGTATATTAAATTAAACTACGGTACAGCGCCAGTATAGTCGTCTTGCTTCCACCATAATCCAATATCGCAATGGATAATCTGAAAGCGACGATGTCCCTTGCCTTAAGGCAAAATATGAGATAAAATAGGAATGGGAGTTTGATTAATGGATCTTTTTTGAGGATCGCATAATTTTTCATTTTTTCCTTATCTTTTCTACCTCTATATTTTTATTTACGATCATTCACGGATATTATTTGTAGATTATTAAAGTTTTAGCAAACTTCTACCTTGACAGATAATATTGTAATTTCGAAAGACTATTTTGAAATAACTTCATCGGCTATCTCTCTCTCTCTCTCTCTCTCTCTCTCTCTCTTTCAACGAGATTACCAATGAATTTTAATTTACGAAAATAGCCGTCCGTCCAGAAAGTAAACGAATGAATATTGCATAAAGAAATATGAAGAGCGTGCCTTCCATCAAAATTCTATACAAATAATTAATACATGAACGTTAATTTTTCTACGAAATCAAAAGCAAATTCTATAAAAGCGATATCTATTTACGTAGGAGAGATGTGTCTTTGCATTTACTATATGGACAAGCGAATTTAAATGTTAAGGTACACCCTTCCGGAAATTTTTTTCAAATTTTTACGAGCGACCTGAGTAAGAAAAGTTAAGAAATAAAATGCTATAATCGATTCTCGCGAACTGCAACTGCATTGGCTCGAGGCCATGATAATAATACCGGATAAATCCTAATTTATAAGAACGGTACTAATAACTTTTACGAGTGTCCTGCTCGTTCGTGCCGAATCTTTCGCGATACTCGCTTTATCCCGTTGTTGATCCTTTCAGAAATAAGAGAATACTTACGTGGATACTTGGATCGTTAAAAGTATTTCTTTTGCGTCCTTATTACGTCACAATGAATAACGTTAAGAATATTCAAACGAACAACTTTCTAAAGAATACGATTTAAGGAAGAAGGATAAGAAAATTATTCGCTACGTATGAAATTTTTTCTTACATAGCAAATATATTTTCGAGCCCTCGAAAGGATCTTTTTCTTTTTTTTTTTTGATAAATGAACATCACGAACCCTTGACTATCGATCGCATCTTCTAACGCATCTGATCACGTCGGAAGGGCATCCACTACTTGATTCATCGATTCACGCTCGTGTTCCTAAAATAAAACAAAGAAAAAAGAATCGAGACGATATTTTCCAAAAGACTCGAGGAAAAATGGTTCTTACAAGAAAGATCGAGGCTGGATCGATAAGACACGTAGGAGGGCTTTACGATTTAGACACTATTCCACACTTGCGATAGTAACCGAGGCGTAAGCAGAGAGACAAAATAGAAGACGTAGAATATGACGCGAGTAAGTATTAAAAATAAGGTTTGCGAGAAAACGAACGTTATTTCTCTTTTATTTTATTTTTCTTCACGACCGTAAAAATTCGCTTTGCGCGTCCTTCGGTAAGGATGGTCGGACAGGCACTGATCGACCGGATGTAGAAACGAAACGAAGTTGCTTCTCGTACACGGCTCGTCGTGCGTGCTTGCCTCGGTCAAATATTATGTTCGCCATCGGACCGACCTCATACACATATAAACTACAAGGGGCAGCAAACATACGCACGATCTCCCGCGGAAGCGTAAGCGTATTATAATTTCTAATCGAAACGCTGCTGGAATCCTATTGTTTCCTTTTCGTCTGTTTCCGACCAACGGCTCTTCTCGGGCATCTGACATTTTATTCTTTGGCGGCCAGTTCGAACGCGTTTTCTTCTGTGAAAGAGGAATGCGATATGAATATGAAAGCGAGGAGAGAACGCGCTTCCATATTCGTATCTCAGAATATCTCATATTTAATTTGACAGCATTATGTAATATCCTTCGAATAGGAATAAAAATGGATTTAGTATAGAATAGTTGTTCTTTCCTATATATAATTGAAAGGAGAAGCTATTCTACTCTCGAATAGAAGAGATCTTTTGTTACCAAGGTGTTAAAAACTGGACCAACCTTTGGAAAGTGTTGGCCTTGGAGCCGACCACTCTCAATGGCATACGCATCGTATAGGTAGTCCCCGTCGTCCCTCTTCGTTCGGGTCTTTCAATTTTAACGTAAAATAAATATCTACGTTTATGGGATTTTGAAACGATAATACGATCGAAATGATCCCGCTCGAGGTCTCTCCTCCCATTTCAGCCGCCTAAAGTACGTGGACTTCTTAAAAGGAATCTTTCCGGATGTCATGATACTTTTCTGACGTAGATACGGGTTTGATAGTATCGTTTATATGGAAAGTATCTCGCGAAAGAATTGCCTGTAAGCAAGATTATGCGGACACATACGTACTTACCCACTGCTGCGCAGTATCTTTAAGTAGAGAATAAGAGAATAAGTCAGGAAGAGCATCGTTCAAGAACGCCCGCACGACTTAGGAGAATTCGCTCGCTTAGCTGTGTTTCGTAGCTTGTAATTTTCCGTTCAACCGTGTAATAGTGCTATTTGAGAATTCTCGAATACATTATATGCTAATTGCGATCGTAAGTCAAACCTTCGAGGCTTATCGTAAGTCGACGGTATTTGTCGTTGAAAAATATTTGATTAGAATAGTAGCTCTGGCAAATAATTTCGCAAAACGAATTCGTACCTCGTAAGTGGCGTTACGGCGATAGAGCTAAGTAGACGTATATAAGACGAAACCGCCCCGGCCGAAGGAGAAGGATTATTTCAAGCGATAGGAGGTTCCTCCGATATTAAAATTCACGTTACGTCGATATAAGAAGTCCTTAAAAATCTCATTCGCTTTGCGATATCCCGTTCGTGCTGCATAACTATGTGTATATATATATATATATATATACACGTAAGGAACGGTACTAGAAAAATAACGGAGCGTGTCATGGCCTCGATTCCGCGAGTGCAGCGAGCTGAATCTGCGTTTTGGTACGACAAGGGAGACAAAAAATGAGAAATAGAGAAAAGAAAAGAAAACCGCCAAAGTCAAGAAAGAGAGTGAACGATCGAACGAGCTAACTCCGGTAAGCGGATATAAATATTTATGAAAAGCAATAAATGTCGGTTCCCTTTCGTCGGATTTTTTCTTTTCTTTTCTTTTTCTTTTTCCTCTTCTTTAAACCTTAATACATTAAATCTTCTCTTAGAAATATATCATAGACTGTGACTACTTTCTACGTGGGACGTATGTAATTCAGCTCGCACGTGCACACAGGATTTCATAGAACGTTTTACGCACGTGTCTTTTTGTCCCCACCGTTGGCAACTATACCAACGATATATGATTAAATTCGATTACGAAACTTCTTTTCAACGTCGGCCCGATGGATCGTTCGTGCGAATCGAATTTTCTCGTTATCATGATTTCATTACGAATTATGATACACAAAAGTTTCACGATTTACGCATCCTCGTATCCTATCCATGTCGCAAAGTAGAGATATCCATTGATATATATATATATATATAAAAAGAAAAAGAAAAAAAATACCGGAAGAAAAGAAAAAGAGAAAAATAAGTACTCCTGCTGCACGAGACTGCAACACGTGGTATGCGCTAGTAGCGATGCGAGGGCTTCGGAAAATCCTGTTTGGTTAATCCGCTTCGTTCGTTCAAAATAAAGAGATCGACTGCAGCCAAAGATACGTTTTCATATAGACACGAACTTGCCGTCTAACATATAATATTTGCATTCTATTTTAAGCTCCTATCGATTTTTTTGTTCGTGTTTGTAGACTATAATCCAAAAAAAAAAGAAACACTTCCTCATCCTCCTTTCGATCTTTTTTCTTTTCTTATTAATTAAATTATTTTGGACAACGGCAAATACTATTTTGCATAGAATTACCCGTAGACAAAAAGTTGCGTCGTTGTATTATTAATATTTATAAGGGTACACCTTTTTACAATAAGAGCTCGTTAATTCTATACCTATTGGTGTCAATACTTAGTAAATACTATGAAAACTCGTTAAACAAGAATCAACATTAACGCTAGTCTAAGAAGAGAGTCCACCTAATAATAATCATTTCCCTCGAAACATTAGATACGCTTCCTTGGATAAATATCCGTGGAACGAGAGTTTCGGGCCAAGGTCAGAGTCTTTTTAGTCTTCTAGTTCTCCTCTTTTTTTTTCTTTTTTTTTTTTTTTTCAAGGAAGAAAGAAAGCAGCACGAAGAAAAAAAATATTCCTGATACAAAAACGAGTTTCCTATTCATCGAGAATTTTTCCACCATCGCCGTCTCGATCGTCGAAAGGGGATGATTAACGAAATTGCGTTTCGAAAATTGCATCGATATGTGGTTGGAACTTGTCGAGTCGAATTGTTTCTTTCGATCACGCACATCCTGTAATTTACAAGACGAGTCTACTCTCGAAGTTATTATGATATTTAAGAGAAAGGTAAGAAGGCAAACGTCGTCTTTCGCCTCTTGATCCACTGAACTAGAATGAAAGAGTCAATCGGTATCTCTCTTTGAAAATGTTCATCTAAGCTTAAAAGAACGAAAAAGAAAAAGAAAAAGAAAAAGAAACAAAAAAAAAAAAAAGAAAAGAAAGAGAAATTTATCTTTAAAAAGAAGAAGATCAATGGAAGAACATAGATAAGAAAGATCACGTGTATACTCGTGGTGTCTCACGTTTCACGAGCGATCTCAATTTTCCCTATCGATAGTCAAACAGGCAAAGCCTCTCACCCAATTTCACGTGAAAATCCGTAGTATCCAAAACCGATAAGTAGACTCGCACTCGGGGTCTAGAATATCGTCTATCGTACGATAGACGTCAGAAGCCTCTTCGAGTTAGCGTTCGTCAGTCTTCGATGTCGAAACACTAAGAAGGGTTGGAAGATGTAAAAGAGGGTGCGAGTGAGAGAGAAAAATCAAAGACTTAAATCTCTCACGCGCGTGTAAGCACGTGTATACACGTTGCTCGACCATTCTTTCGAGCCACGTTAAATCCAAAGAGCTTAAGTCTCTAATTGAAAGACTGGCCCTGGTCACGATATCGCCCCTTTCTCCTCTTTTTATCTTTTTTCCTTTTTTTTTCTTTTTTTTTTTTTTTCTTTTAATATCTTTCTTTCACCCTACCGTCACATGCACGAAAGAGTATACGGCGACACTTTTGGCCATAGAGAACCGCCCTAAATATGAGAGTGGACATTTTGGACCAAAGTCGTGCCGCAGGCAATTCGTCCGATAACGAAGGGTACCGCAGAGAGACATGTACACACAGACGCACACGTATAAACATGTTAATGCGTATACGAAGCGGTACACGGCTCAAATTCGCACGTGCTGCCGACATATATGTTGCTGCATGGATAGGAAAAAGAGGCTTCTCTGGTGGAAACGACCGTCGAATTACAGGGGCTCCAAGCTATCGATCTGCGCAACACCCGGTACATGCGAAATGTCCGCCAACGGACGCCCAATCTCTCTCTCTCTCTCTCTCTTGCTCATCTATATCTATCCATTTATCTCTGTCCATCTGTAGATTTAGCTACATGTGTGTAACTCGCATGCGTGTGGTTCACGATGAGGTATGTCTATATGTGCTACACCCTTTTACTCTCTCTCTCTCTCTCTCTCTCTCTCTCTCCCTCTATCTCTCTTTCTCCCACCCCCTGCCCAAGAATCCAATACCATTCAAAGGAACCAGTCGATAATGAATCGAGAAACTGTAAAGTTGTGTTTGTAAAAACAAAAAAAAAGACAATGCGAGCAAAGAAAAACGCTTGCTTCCCCTTGCATCGATAATCCTATGAAGATGGTTGCATCGTGTCACGTTGGTTCTCTCTCTCTCTCTCTCTCTCTCTCTCTTCGTCTCTGGTTTTAGACTGGCATAATTTATATCGCGTTATTCTCCCGTTCGAATGGAATCGCGAGTCTCGATCGGCGTCTAGAGTTACTCGCATGCGTCAACGTCGTCCCAGATACGGATCATCATCATCCAACGGCTTTATTCGTTCCTCGTATATTTCGATTCGCTCGAGAGACCTTCTCTCTTTGCAATTTTCGAGAAAATCTCAAAGTTCTCATGGAATCTTTATCTATTAATTAATTTATCAAAGATTAATGCCTGCAGACGGTTCTATGAGACGACGAGTCGCGTTTAAAAAAGTTAATGACGATCGAAGATTATTATTAGGGAGATTGGAGACGATCGAACGACGCGCAAAAGAGAAAAACAAGTTCGCGTGACCGCATTTATCATCTCTAACGAGCTGACTTCTATGGATTCAGAAAAAGAAACGGTCTTTATCGGTTTATATTGCATCGTCTTTCATGTGCGAACGGGACATGTATGTGTGTATGTCTCGAAGGGAACTGGACGAGTTGAGCGAAGATGATGAAGACGAAGAAAAAGAAGATGAAAATGATGAAGAAGAAGTAGATGATGAAGAAGAAGTAGAAGATGAAGAAGAAAGAGAAACAGAGAGAGAGAGAGAGAGAGAGAGAGAGAGAGAGAGAGAGAGAAGGGAAGAAAAAAAAAGGAGGAGGAGTTTTATGCGCGTTAGATACGTCTCGGACACGATCTCGTTGCGTCGCTCGTATGTCGCTCAAGGGTGCGTGACTCGGAAACGCAGTCATAAGAAAATTTATGCAGCACGCCCTCGAACGTGCCATACGTGCTTCGGCAAACGAGTTTCGCCGTAACATCGTCCGGCTCTTCGCGTCAAACCAGAACACTCTTTTACTTTGCGATAGATGCGATGCTTTGTCTCGATTTTTCTTCAAAGTTTACCTCGTCGAGTATGAATTCCGAATCGTTTGAATCTAGAACCACGTATTTTTCGATAACGAGTGACGTTTTATATTCGTCTCGTTCGTACTCGTTTGTGTTGCAAATATATGTAAATAGAATGTCCAATACGACTCTGACCAGTAAAACCATATTTTTTGAATAAACGTTTGTCTACGTTTCTCGTCAATTTTGTAATCTTTACTTTACGAGCTTGTCAAAAGGATCGAATGTAATGCAATCTCAGAGTATATTTTACACGACGAAGGGTGACTTTCCGATAGCGATGTGTATGCGCATGAACGACTCGAAAGAGAATAATTTCTGAGCTGATGCCTCACAACGAACGCTCCTTCCTTCTAATCGCTCGCGTTTCCCACTTAATGGCGAAGTAACGGCAATATATCTTTCTCGCAATTCATTAAAGAGCAGGTATATTGAGCGCATTAAAAATAAATTATCAATTTCCTTCGAGTTTCACGACGAAAATGTGTGATCAGAGATAAATAGGGGGGGAGAGAGAAAGAGAGAGAGAGAGAGAGAGAGAGAGAGAGAGAGAGAGAGAAAAGTTCCATTAAACCATTCGATCATGATAAATTATTAACGCGAAATTAATATGTAATTATCTCTCAATAAGCGGAAAACTTTTACTACTGAGCAATATTAATTAAAAAGTTTCTAGTAATAATAAAAAGAGACTATTTAATTTGTTAAGCATTCGCTGTGCTAATCATGCATGTATATGCACCTGCACTTGAAACCAACAAGAGCCACAGTGAGAGAGGGAGAGGGAGGGAAGAGGGAGTAGCGCATCTATTAAACGTTAGAGATCTCAAGCGATACTGCGATGGACCGATTATACCTCAGTTAACTGCGAACGCGAAGCCTCTCCTCCCTTGAGATACTTGCATACGTACATACAAACACAAATACCTAAATATGTTCTGTCACGGAACATGCTCGTCCCCCTAATATCGAATTATGTGCAATAGGGTACACAAGGTGGTGCTGTTACTGTTGCTGTTGCGAAATTCCACTCGGAGAATGCATATCGTATTGTTCGCTGACTTGGTGATACACATACGTCCTGTTTGCAAGCGCAAACTCCTAGACCTGACGCGAGATTAGATACGGTTCGAAACGGATCCACCGAGATCTGATCTTCCCTCGAAATCTCTATAACGGGTATCAGATTCTTCCTTGTTATAGTTTGAACCGTGAACTGTGGAAACATTCTTTGGCTTTTCTTTTCTTTATCCTTGCTATTTATAAAATATACAATCTTTTGTCCTATGTTAAAGTGTTTCTTTTCGAAAAAGAAAAAAAAAAGCCTATCTTTATCCCGTAATAAATGGTTATATCGTAAGAATGCATTTCTAAGAATAGAGACTTTCGTCATGAGAAATATCAAAGAGATAGCGATCGATTTCAAAGCATTCGTCTCCTCATTGTGCATTTTGCGTCCTTGATAGGATGCGCATAGATTTTAATAGAATTAGTAATCCGAGAGAGAGAGAGAGAGAGAGAGAGAGAGAGAGAGAGCGAGAGAGAGGAAGAGAGAGAAGGATAGGAAAAAGTACTCTTTGTCGATTCGCCGAAGATCGTCGTTGATCACGAGACAATACGTGACTTACCACATGAGCTCTATGATGCTGATGATGCATAGTGTGATGATGATGTCTCTTCTCCTTTGCATGATGTTTACCGTGGTGCTTGCTACCTCGATGCGGCGGATAGGTATGATAAATCATGTTAACGCCGAAGCAGGGCTGGCGTCACCTGACCTCGACGAGATTACACTTGGACATCCCCATCTGTTGTTGGCCAGTCTGATGATTTTGATGAGTAGTCACGGTCAGACTGGCGCCGCAATTCGCGTTCTGAAGTTTCCTCGTCCCTGTCGTTCCTGTCCCTGTCGTAGTCGATGAACTCTGCTGATGTTCGCCGGAGCAACCACCGCTCGACTGTTTTTCATCGACCTCCGAAGAATTCCTTAGGGTTAGATCGTCATCGTCGACGTCCACGGCGAAGGCGATACGATGATGAGACATCAGTTTGACATTCGAAGTGATAGGCGTCACCGTAGTAGCCGGATCCAACTTTACCAGGGCAGCTTGCAATTCCAAGGCATCCATCTCGTTGATTCGATTCACCAACAATTCTTTCTCTTCTTCCTTTTTTTTCCAAGGATCGAGTTACTCTTCGTGCTCTTACGAAGCCTTCTTCAACCAGAGATCCAGATATATCGGCTCATTCGAACCTCTTTTCCTCTCTTAATTTTAAGAGAGAGAGAGAGACAGAGAGAGACTCTCCCAACGATTTTTTAACGAAAACACCTCTCGGATACGGATAACCCAGCGATAGAAAAACTGTTCGATCTCCAAAATATTTTTTCCACCCTTAGGCGGAATCATTACATATCTACACAGACACCCACACAATTCACGCACACACAAACGCGAGCACGCTAAAGTTCAAAAGCTTTTCCTATTTCCACTATCTTATTCTCTTTCATCTCTCTCTCTTTCCCTTCCTCCCTCTCTCTCTCTCTCTCTCTCTCTCTCTTTCTCTCTCTCTCTCTTCCTTGCTATTTCACCTTCTCCTTCCGCTAATGGCCACGATCGTTTTCATGAAAATGTTAGACAGGAAGTCGACCCGTTCCCTGCGCATCGATAGCCACCGTTCGATCTTTCCACTTCGTACAGTTATCTATCTATCTATCTATCTATCTATCTATCTATCTATCTATCTATCTTTCTCTCACAATCGGCACCAACAGCACTACAGTTCTTTTGATTTCACCTTTTGATTAAAACCCGCTCACGAACGTACTCCCATTGGCGGTCTCGATCGTGCACTCTATCGAAGCGAAAAGGGAAAAAAAAGAACAAAAAAAAAGGAAAAAAATGTTACGAATCGCTCGAAGGGTGACAAAAAAAAATATATATATATATATAGAGAGAGAGAGAGAGAGAGAGGGAGAGAGAGAGAATGTAAAGCACGAGTTTCCTTACGTCAACGTCGACCTTTAATTTCGATCGACCCTATGTAAACGGATGTTTTGCGAACGAGAAGTAAAAAGTGAAAGTGCCCGGGGAGGTTTTTTCTATTGCCAAGTTTTGCCTTGACTTGCACCGACTAGGAAGAAAAAAGTTTTAACAAAGCCAGTTTCCTTTTTTTTTCTCTCCTTCATTTTTTTTACTCGACGAAAACTAAATTAAGTGAAGATAAAAAGAATTACGAAAATGAAACACGAAGCACGTCAAAATTTCTGATAGTCATTGTAATTCGAAGGATGTGTTTGCAAAGGCGAATGCGAATATATAAAGAAACCTAAGGGAACGTTAAAAAGGTGGAGAAGGAAGTCGCGTGCAAATTTTCCTAGGCCAATTCAGGAGCGATAATTCGAGTCCCATTAGGCGATCGAGTTCTCCATCGATGTCTCGAGGCCGACACGCCTCGGGCCATCTTTCTTTCTCTCTCTCTCTCTCTCTCTCCCTCGGTTGCGGTTCGTTCCGTTCGAATAATGGAAGGTAACGTTCGGTCGCTCGTTCGCTCGCTCGCTCGTCGGTTGTCTTTGTCGTCGTTACTGCTACCACTGGTATTGCTCTCGTTGCTACACGGCTCCGTAGATCACGGTCATTATGCACGAGCTCGTGAGCTCGCGTGACCGTCTTCGTTACGTGCCAGTAAACGGGCCAAGCTCTGTGTGTGATCTATCGCGGGCTACCGTTCGTTTTATCGTTCGCTCGTTGCCTGTCCTCTTACGTCGACCGTCGCGAAGGATATGCGAGAGAGAGAGACCGAGAGAGAAAGAGAGAGAGAGAGAGAGAGAGAGAGTTTGTGCTCGACAGTTTACTACTACTACAACAACAACAACAATCTCTACATCGATAATGTAGAGGATGGGCTACTTCTGCCGGGGAAATACTTGAGACGCATTGCGTACTTCGAGGACACGAAACGATCATAGGGACCTATGCCAAACACTATGTCAAGATTTCCTCTTTGATCTTCTCCTTGGTTTTTATTTATGTATGCAAGTGTAATATAAGTTGATTTCAAACGCAAGTCGGAAGAGAAAGTGAATCGATCCGATGCGGACTTTTTTGTCTCCTTCAATCTGCGCAAGAAAGTTCAATAAATAATTCTTACGTTTTTGTTTCGATGGTAAAAAAGAAAAAAAAAAAAAAGATAAATAAAAAGCATATATATTTCATTGCGAATAATGCGATGAAAGAAAAGTTGGATCGAGTCCAATGTACGAAAAGGACTTTTTTTTTTCGTAACACCGAATAATCTCGAAAATGAAAATGTACGGGCTGGTGTTCGAGTTCGAAACTGTCGGCCGAACAATTTTAGTTTGAACGTTGCACCGAGTAAAAAGGTGACAATATTTACCATTTTGCCTGACGTATTTGTCAACTCTCCCATAGCCGTTTGGATCTCTCTTTCTCTCTCGCTCATTTTTGTCATGAAACGCGGAGTATGATTTATATAGCTTAACGTGTCTGGTGGTGCAGAGATAAAAGGTAGAAATTTGCATACAACATCTAGGAGGTAGACATCTGTAATCCTCAGCCAAACGTTTTCTCTTTCTCTTTCTTTTTCATTTCGAAGAAGGAACGAACGAACGAAACCTGAAACTTCTTCGTCGCAAAGTGTCCGTGGGTGGATGTCGACTTATCTATAGGTAGTTCCAAACGTACTTTACACCAAGCTAACGCTGTATCACGAGAGATACGCGGATAGAAGCAGAAAAAAAAGAAGAAAAAAAAATGAAGGATACGGTACCTAAGTTGATTACAAAGTTGCACGATGACATCGTTAAAACTGGCAAGAGATAAAGTCGTTTTAAAGCAAAGAGAAAGCTTCTGCTTTCAAAGATCCGAGAAACACGGCGATTCGATAGTTTGCATCAAAATTGAGAAAGATATCGTTATTGAACAGATAAAAAGGAAAAAGACAAAAAAAAAAAATAGAAAAGAAAAAAAAAAGAAAAATGTATAATATTGAGATTCGAAAAAAGATTTTAATCATCATTAACATTCCATCGACTTTCGATGAGGAGATTAAAAAAACGAATATCTAAACGATTATCCGGACGATTATCTAGAAATCTTGCTTTCTCGAAGAAAGAACATGGATACCAATACTATAAGGAATTTCAAGGGCATGAGTCGATGAGTTTGGGTCTCCCGAAAGGACGGTCAACGCACTTTCAGACTCTTTTGTGTGATTCGAACCCGTTCCTAAATCATTTTCATGAGCATTATAAGATAACATTAGGGGCGGGGAACGCCCACGGAACTTGTCCCTTGTTTCCTCTTATTCTCTCTCTCTCTCTCTCTCTCTCTCCCCCTCTCTCTATTTCTCTCTGTTTCTTTTCCTCTCGATTTGACGAGGAAACATGGTAGGCCCAACGGTCACCATTGTTTCAAGCGACGATTATACCGTGTTCCCCTTTTCACGAGCTCTACTGCTATTTTAACGAGAAAGTGTAGTAAAACGAAAGAGCTGAGAGAACAAAATAAAGAGAGAGAGAGAGAGAGAGAGAGAGAGAGAGAGTGAGAGGGAGATAGCTTATTTTCTCAAAGGAGAAGAAAAAATCAAACGATCGTAAAGAAAAGACGATTAAAAGGTTCGAGTGGTTCGGAACAAAGGGTCTTCGACTGCGAGCTGGACAATGACTTTCTCGTCGTTTAAAATACCACGACCTCTATATTACCTCGAAGAAGAAGACGAAGAAGAAGAAGAAGTAAAAGAAGAAGAGAAGCAGAGAATGAGATAGGAGCTCGAGGATGAAGAATATATAGTAGCTTCTCGTTTGCTTCTTCCGTGAGCATAATGGTAGCGTTACTCTTTGTTGCAGCTACTTCGTGTCAGAGCGTAGATAATTAAAGGGCGTGGAACTAGACAGGTACTCGCATATACCGGTACACCTCTTCTTCGTAAACGATCGTACCGGAAGCTATTCTGGTCCAGAAGATTAGCAACTAGGCACAACGGGAAACGTTCGAGGAGTAATGACGTCGGCGTTTGATTTCACCCTGACAAGATACGAGAGACGATCATTTTGCACTCAGCCTAAAGACTCTATTACAACTTTGGATCTAATTTCAGTAACGGTAGAAGGAAGACGATAAAATAAATAAATAAAAACTTTTCGTTTAAGCGAATTTGTTTTTATCGCGAATCAAATCCTCCGATTGGATATACGGTAATTTAAGAGTTTAATATCGATAAAACAAAGACCAACGTAAAAAGAGAGAATCACTTTAGTGATATTTGTCGACGGTACACACGCATATATATTAGATAGACGTCGATAACGAGCAAGTACATATAGGATTGTGGAGAGTCAAATATCTGCCAGTCGCAAAACGTTAATTAAAGTACGCTATATATCGATAGGTTTTCGCTTGCTTTAGAGTCTAATCAAAGACGAGCCAATAATAGTGCCAATCCTCCCCTTTTTCTTTCTTTACTCCCCTACGCTCGATCTCGTAATATCACGTTAATCAATTAAGAAAGTATAATGAAATTTATTACCAACCGCCCGGAGGTTTCCATTTATGAGCGACGAGTCAACGCAACCGCTCTATATTAATTTTCCTAACGTCGAAATTCACTTAAATTGTATATTTCGTGGGTAAGCGAACACAAAAACGAACTTTGAGACATAACGGGACAAAAGGGACGTAAAACTTAGTCGACTACTTCGAGGAAAAAAACGAAAAAGATATCGTCAACGAAGAATATGTTTCTGAGTTTGCAGACTGTGACGACTTTGCGTTCACTATTTCTTTCGGGGGAAAAAAAAAAAAAAAAAAAAAAAAGTAAGTAAGATAAGAAATCCTTTAAACGTTAGAGAAGTTGTTATAGCTCATATAGGTAAGGCACGAAGCTGAGAAGGTTGAGCCGATCCATCGGACGTCATGGATATAGGCGGAGTACCGCTGTTGCTGGCTACTTTCTTGCTGTTTTCTTTTATCCTTTTCTTTTCCTTTCGTAGGTGCTTTCTCGTGTAGAACAAACTATGGCTACCAGTCGTGGCAGCTAAGTTTAAGTGGGGTTACGAGATGAGGGTCAGCCCGTTATTGCCGCATAATGCCGGAGATATACGCCGTGGATAGCGTTAAGCTCACTCCGTAGATTAGACGGGTATAACGACAGTGATCGGGTAATAACCAATAACAAACTCTCGCGCGTGACCAATATCCCATATTTCCATCAAATAACTTCGAATTACGTTTGCAAATTTTTTCCTTTCCTTCGTTCAAAAATTCCATGGAAATTCAACGAGCGTGCCAATATCGAACCGTAGATATGTAGCGTATGTTTTCAATTCAAACACGACGTTATCGATAATCCTTCTAAAAGTATTTTTCCTTTCTCGAAAAACGTATTCGATATACGTAGATAAAATGATGCACTCTGGATTGGAAAAACTTGCGAAAGAATAAAGCGGCATCGATTTATATAGACTCTATAATCAATGCGGCAGTTTGAAATAGGGAGATAATGAGATTGCTGCTATTGAATTCAATTTAATAAGGATAATCCGCGTACCAAATGATTTTCCGAAAGAGGAAAAAGGAAAGAAACGAAAAAGAAAGTTGAAAGTTTAATCGGTCACGACGAGGATCCGACGACTTTTCATCGTTTTAGACGACTTTTCTTTTTTTCTTTAGAAAACAAAAACAAAAGAATCGATTTAAAAATCCTTTCGTAGGTTCGATTGGAACGGTGACTTTATCGAAGGAAAATACCGTAAAACGCGAGACAAAGATAAATCGTATTACGAAGTCGTCTAGTCTCTTTTTTGATCGACTTCTAAGACATCGTCTCGATGGAGTAAGAAAGTAAGAAAAGTCAGTCCTGAGGAAAATCATGCCCTCGAGCCGTGAAGATAAATCCAAGTAGAATTCTTGTCCCCGATAACGAGAGGTGGTCTAGTGATTCTGGAAACGACAGGGCAAGTGCCAAGGTACCAACGAGTTTCAGTAGAAAACGAATCTCTGGGGCGTAAACGAGTTCTCTCCAATTGCGTCAATGACAAAAGATATTAGAGAGCGAGGATCGAAAGTTATAGAAGTTATATCGAAAAAAGAAGACGAAAAAAAATTACTATTGTCTCAAAGTAGACAAATTCTTTTCATTTTCTTTTCTAGTTTACTCTCTTATCTTCCTTCGAGATATTTTACGAGGTACTTGTCCGTAGAAATATAATCGGTACTATGAACATCGTAGACACGCGGTGTAGGTTGAAATCAAACACGCCACCTGGTCTTATCGCGAACTTTAAAGACTTTTAACGCGGTACGAACATATTTATGAGCACTCGCGAGTGTCCGCGATCGTATGCGTCGAAAGCTATTCTTCTCTCTTAGGTATCACCTAGAAATCGTTTCACGATCGAATAAATATTGCGACTGGGAAAATAAAGCTTTCGCCTTTCAGGCCACCATCGTTTCTCTCTTCCTCCCCCTCCCCACCAACCCCCGCGGTTCCGGCCTCCTCCTTCTATCCGAACGTTAGAACGACGATTTTTAAAGGAACTTTTTCCATTCGTAAGATTACATTGGATTTTCTTTAAAATATCAGGAAATTTTACTAGAGAGAGAGAGAGAGAGAGAGAGAGAGAGAGAGGAAAGTATTCGAAAATGTTTATATAAAGCGAGCCATATGATAGATCTATGTAGGCGTCGTAACCCTCGTTTGGAAAGGAAGGATTGATTAGGTCCATCCACCGTCTGACAATAGATCCATCGAATTTACTATGCCCATATGTTCGGTGTACGTCGTCGTGTTACGTCGGAACATCGATCAAATTATTTGTCGGGGTATTCGAGGCTTTGGTTAATATCGAGTACGAGACTATAGAAACATAGGTAGTACTTAGGTACGATGCTGTTTTACTCTCGATTACGAAAGCACTTATCCGTAAAGATTGCGAACAACAAGACATAATCCCCGACGCGTTCTGATTTAGCTGTTCGTTCGGGATCGCAATAAAAGGTGCCTCGTAAAATGGTCGGGTTCGTGTTTTCGATCGAAGAGACACACGCGCGCACGTCTCCGAGCGATACCAGCCGATCAGCCTAATTAATATCTCGAAACTGGCGTGCCGAGTCGATATCTCGTGTGCCGAGGAACACTTGGTCTTATCTTCGAGCTATCGCCGACTAAAAGTCGGTCAGCTGTGAGACGTTTTATTATTCGTCTCGGTTAAATGCGAACGAAACGATTACGTTCGTGTACGTGTGTACTACGCGTGTGGTATATATTAGTTGACTACTCCAGACGTAAGAAATTATTCCTCAAATTCGTCCCTAAAATTCCAAAAATTCCTGTTTAAGTGATTCGTCTCATTTCTGTCCTAATGACTTCGATCGAAAAAGAAAAGGAAAAAACGGGAAATTCGGCAGTCCACCACGTTGATAAATAAAAAGTTTCGAAAATGTAAGTTAGCCCGATCAAAAGAAAAACTAAAAGAAGAGAAAAGAGGACGACACGTCGAAGAGACGAAACACGTGAGAATAATGTCGTCGTAGGAAATTTTACAAGCTAAATCGCGCGCACCGATCGTCGATTGTGCGATATTACGGATCATTAAGCGAGATCGGCCAGAGTCAAGCCAGGGTTTCTTCCTCCAAAGTATATCGTATCTCTTCGTGGCGTTGCTTTCTAGATCGTTAGTCAAACCGCGTCGATAATAACTCTGTATATTTTTCACGTCGATTTGCCGTCGAGATCGTAAGCGCTTAGTTAATAACGTTAGATACACGTCCGTCCGCGCACATACACATGCCGCATGTGAATCGAATCTATCCTTAACGTTTGATTTCGTTCTATGAATATGTACGTCAAAAGAACGGTACTATTTTGACGAATAGTCAAAAAATCTATGCCTTTCTCGAACGATCCTTCGAAATTGATCGACGTATCGCTCCCATCTCTCTTATCCCCTTTAACATACCGAACGTGTAACACAACCGATCGTTTCGAGATTTGGTTGAAAGAAGAAATGAAAGAAAAAAAGAAGAGAAGAAACTACAGAGAGGGAGAGAGACGTAAACGAGAAAGTTATTCAATGTCCGACATTCAATCGTCAAACATCGAAGATCCGGAATCTAAAAATAACTCGATGAGAAACGATTCGTCTTATAAAACTAGATAGGCTGAGACACGCAGAAGCTGGATATCGATCGACGCGAGGAAGTTGGTAGTAGAAGGAAAGCTTGAAAATTCGAACCAGGTCGGTTCGCGCGAAGCCGTGAAAATTCCAGAGCCGATTCGAGACATTCCTTCTTCGTTTTTCTTTTTTCCTTTCGTAAGTCCTCTCCGTCTTTACAATACAAGTCGTCGAAGATTACATCCCGAGCACGTTGGAAACGTCTGAAGAAGTCGAAGAAGGTAAACGATGGTTGCGAGTAACATCGACGAAGGGCAGAAAAATACTTAGAAAGGAGAAAAAGATCCGTCGATCGTACGGACGACGAGCCACGCCACCACGCGCGAGTAGTGCCTTTTCTCACACGCGATTTTACGATGAGAACACGGCGACGTATCGCGCGGTATGCATACGTGAACGCAACGTGCCGACCAAGAATAAATTAGCCTTCCTTCGTTGTCGTCGAACGACAACTGCGATCGGCAAAAAAGAGCTATCACGAAAACTCGATTTTCTTGGTCGAGACGACGAAAACGATTGATTCTAAATCTTTGATGAAGACGATCCTCGATAGCTCGATAAGAGAAAGAAATATGTGACGTTAAGGAAGATTCGAGAAATTCTCTCAGTTATCACATTGAAAAGTTTAAAGCCCGTTGAGCACGGACTTTGGTTTATCTCGAGGGCCAGACATCTGGCCGATCAATCTGAAACAACTGAAGCCGAGGGGTCGTGTTGCTTGCCAACGAGCGAATGATTCACACGCCTTTCGAAAAGTAATAAAACGTAAGGAAACTAGCTTTTCTCTTTCTCTCCCTCTCTATTTTGTTTCAACACATACACTTTAAATCTTCCTGTCGTTATCCTCGTCTCGAAAGGGGTCGCGCAATTCGAACGAAACTCTTCACGCTCGACGAGCACAAAATGGTTAGAAGAGAGCTAAACGTAGAATAAACGACGCCTTGCTAATCGAATGAAAACTGGACTGGGTGAAGTCCAGAAAAAGAAAAAAGAAAAACAGAAAATTCGTCCCGATTCTCGGCGAGCACGAACGACACCTTCCAGACGCGCGCGCGCTGCTGGACCAGCCTGATCCCGCGAATCTGCGATTCTCTCTTGCCCTTGTAGGGAGCGCGTACCATCACCACCGCCACACCACCACCACCGCCACAACCACCATCACCACCACTACCGCCGCCACCAGCTCCACCACCGTTCGAGCGGCAGCAACGTTGAAAAGCACCCTTCGCGTCGGTGTACTACGCTCGAACGTAAAGGATCGAGAGAGAGAGAGAGAGAGAGAGAGAGAGAGAGAGAGGGGGGGGGTGAGATGGCTCGAGAAAGAGCCGAGTCGCGGGGTATAATAGTAGTAGGACTGAGAGAGAGAGAGAGAAACAGAGAAACTCGCTGGTTACTGGGGTGGGATCAATATGAGGTTGGACGAACGCGGGAAATTCGCGCGCAGGTCCTTCTACCCCCACGCGATCAGCCCACACCCTCCATTTTCTCTCTTCCTCCCTTTTGATATTCTTTTCTACTTTTCTCTCTCTTTCTCTCTCTCCTCTCCCCCCCCCCCCCCCTCTCTCTCTCTCTCTTTCTACCCTGGCTTCGACCTGTCTTACCTTCGAAAGAGCTGCCCTGCTTCTCAGTACCCTCACCTGATCGTCCACGCACCGTCATACGCCCATCCGTGACGCTCCTGCTCTCTCTCTCTCTCTCTCTCTCTCTCCCTCTGTCCTTCCATCTCCCTCGCTCTTTTACACTCCGCATCGCCATCTACACGTAAGTAAATTCATCCTGCCGAAGCTAAAGTAAAATCGAGAACCTTTTCCAAAGCTTTTCTTTCTTTTCTTCTTCATCCTTTTTTCTCCCCACCCCCCTTTTCTCTATCTTTCTCTTCACGTTCGAATACGATAAAAGGTTCGATTTAGAGATCGAGATGAATACTCTGAAATCGAAAGAGGCACTTGACCTCCTTTCAAGCGTACGCTCTGCTCGTCCCCTAATTAATCCTTTTCTAACTTCTTCGAAAAAAGAAAAAAAAAAAGAAAAAAAAAAAAAAGAGAAAAAACAAGAAAAAAGAATGAGACAGATAAGTATAAGAATAAAAGAGAGATCTCTCATCTCGAAAGAAAAAATTAAATTCTTCTTCGATCCTGAACTGTGAACTTTGGTGATTAGAGAGCAAAAATTAAAATATATCCTTGATTTATTTTTTCCTGTTTCGAGACAGGTGGTTTCAAAGAAGTACACGGACCGAGAGAGTCCAAGTTCTCTCGTAAAAACGGTGGATGACGTCGAACTTGAACAGAAAATGTCTTCGCGAATTGGACTTAAGCCAGGACATAAAGGAATGACGTTGTTTTTTTCTATATCTAGCTCCATTATCACGATCGAGCCAGCAAGATATAAGTCGAAGGGAGTGTAACGGACCCGGAGTGGTCTGCTCGAAAGCGTTCGAAGTTTAAGAATTCCTTGTTGGTTGCACGATTCATACAACATTGCGTTACTTCGCAAAGTACCGTGTGAAGTAGCGCTACGTGGAATTACGGTTTGTTGCTGACGATTATGGTACGCGAGTATGAATCACGATCTATCGTGTTTGCTTTCCACGTGCAGGAAATCGTGCAGGACGATCTTCCTTGGTACGACCGAGTCGAAATTGTTAATAATAACGATGAACGGACGTTGAGAAGACGGTGGTGCGTAAGGTTCTTCGATTATTTTATATCAAGAAAAAAAGAAAAAGAAAAAAAGAAAAAGAAAAAAAAAAATATCTAAGCAATTTCCTTCGATTGAAAATGCTAATTCTATTAATTGCAAGAACAAATACGTTCGCGTTAATCGAAAGATAGGATGTTTTCTCTATTTTATTATCCTCCTAGTATAAATGAGCACCTGTATTATATGCAATAAACTTCCGGCATCGAATGTATCTACGAAAGAACGATATTTTCTCGGGCATTTTATGTCCGCATTATACGAGAAATATAAAGTTTTATGACCGCGCTTTCGCGTTCCAGCTGCGGAAGAAGCTTATGAGTAGTTAGTGTCTCGCATTATCGTCAATTAAAAGAATGGACATTTGACTGAATTTTTCCTTTATCTTTTTTTCTTTTGTTTTTCTTTTTTCTTCTTTTTTTCTTCTTTTTTTTTTCTTTTTTTCTTTCTTTGGAAAAATTCCCCAAACGACGTGGCTTTACGATATCAAAAAGTTAATGAAAAGTACGTAGGTTTCAAGAATTTCTTTTTCTTTTTTTTTCGCATTCCTTCGAAATTAACTTTGACTTCGAGTTAAGCTTTGAGGGCGTGCTTAAGCTCGTTAAAGCCGACGGTGAAAGCTGCGCTCTACGTGAGACTTTGCGTTTTACTCGTGAAAATGCGGAAAACCGTTTTACGGCCCTTCGACCGACGGCAGCATAGCTAATGCGGAGTAAACAAATTCTTGGCAAGACTTAGCTTTACCGACCTCACGCGTACTGCATTTTCTCATTGACGACTAGTTTCTTATATTCCTCCCTTCTCAATGTTACATATTACGGACGTAATGTATCGTGAGTTTGAATAAACGTTCTATGGGGAATTAATTTAGAATCAATCGTATAAAGTTCAATCGATTTCGAACCGTTTACGTATTTAGAAAAAGTTTCTATCTAGACGAATGTCACGGTCAATTCGGTTGAACGATTAAGAAGCTTATGGATCAAAATGGACGATAAAGGAAAATTATGTTAATCACGAGGGTATCGCAATGGCGATCGGCGAAAGCGAATTCCATGGATCGTAGGAATTAATGAGCATCGAACAGGGATGTTAAGGCGCATAAGAGGATTCTCTATTACAGTTAATCTGCCTACGGCCTCGCGGCGTTTGCCATGGGAAAAGGTAGGAGGATCGGTCGACCATCGTGCCGACATAGCGGCAAATTGTACTCGGAATCTAAATCTCATCGGTACTACCCACATAATGTTTCTAGTGAACTTATGTGCGCTTACGTATATATGCACCCGCATTCTCGATACAAACGGATGGACGATCTCGTGTGATTAACTACGAAATTATATCCATCTCTCTCGCTCTCTTTACAAATGCTTCGAGCAAACATTTAATAACGAGTTATTAAATTAATGTTGTGTTATGATCAACTATATTTCATTGGGAAAGTTTGCTTGCTTTTGTACGTTAACATCGTAGTGCTAAATGATAACGATGGATGTTACGAATACGATTATTGGATCGTAAAACCGAGAATTTAATTGAATAATGTAAAAGCGCGACTAGTATTTAACAATTATACAATAGAGATAGAGAGAGAGAGAGAGAGAGAGAGAGAGAGAGAGAGAGAGAACATTTCAGAGTATACGACATAAACAGCATTTGTTTTCCATAACAAAGAGAAACGAGTAGAAGAAGAAGAAGAAAGCGTGAAACGAAATTGTTCCCTACAAGCTAAACGTTTCTCCTTTTCAAAGAGATGAGTCGAATTATTGTTAATCATTTCTATGTAATGTACATATAAATAATCTTTTTGTCAAATGTTGTATATAATAAATTGAGTTGCTTCAATAAAATTCTTTAGGAATTAGCGATGCTTGTTATCGATGGAAAAAATTAATTTGTGCTGTCATCTCAAGCCTTTTACATGGTACTATATAGTAACATCGGCAAGGTAGAAACCTAGTGGTCGATAAGAAAGTGACATTACAGAAACCTGCTACATCCACGGTCGCAAAAATACAGTCGGTCATGGTCGACGAGATCGCTTTTTTACCACGCGTTGCATTCGATTTAGATGGTCGAAAAATAAAATGACGAATTTGGAGTTTTTCAATTTTCTAAATTTCCTTGAAAAATCAAAAATAACAAAAAAAAAAAAAAAAAATAAATAAATAAATAAAAGGAAATAAGAGGACCATCGAAGAGAGCACAATTTTTATGTTTTTATAACGAGAGAATTAAAATTGGTTTCAAAGTTGGTTACGTCAAAACGATATTAATTACCTATGAAAAGTATAATAAAAATTTGAAAGATTTCCAAGAGGACTCGTTACCATACCAAACTGATCTTAATCTAAAATTAGTTGGTCTGAAAAAATAGGGTGGGTTCTTGAAACAACGAGTAATCAACAGTTTCGTTAATGACATTTTCACAGCAGTCGCAAGCAACATCATTACGAATTGTGGGAACGAGCGAGCTGAGCCAATAATAAAAAGAGGTGTTGTCTTCTATTCTTTCAACACGAGCACACAGAGTCATACACGTATACGCATAACACATTGCGAAGGAGCGATGTTGGGAACAAGGAAAATACTGGTTTTGCGGTTTGACGAGAGGAGCTGCAGGAGATCTCGTTTATCGGATGATTAACGCACCGACCGCAATTTCAACAGGTCCTAAAAAAATATTCTCTCCTTGGGTCGTCTCCCGATCAAATTGCATAGAGAACTTTACATAACGTCTCGCGGAATCGTAACGCGAGTGAAAAGATCGTTTTTCTTCTTGATACGCGACGTAGAGGATAATTTCAATCGGGAAACGAAATAAATTTTATCAGAAATAAATAAATAAAAAAAATATATATATATATATACGTATACATACGAGAGAGAATTGTCGAATGTGCAGGACGCCCTTATGAACAAACCATATTTCTTTCCACGGTTGGTTTGTTTAGGACGAAAAGTAAATTTTCGATATCCTTCGACCACGTAGATAGCAACGTGAAATCAAGTTGGAACGTGCCTGTCCCTTATCTTCTTCATCATAAAATAATGCCACGTGCTTCATGGAGCCGGTTTTGTACTAAAATGCCTGCTCCGACCACCGTCCGCGTTGACGCAGGAAATTTGTGTTCGTGAGAACGAAGTAAAAGAAAAATATGTTTATATGCACCGAGTAGGAAACACAGGGGTTCTGTGTTTCGTTTACGTCCTCAGCCCTCTCTCACGAACCTGCCTCGGATTAAATCTAATTTATATTGAAACCTAGTCGATTCCTACGTTTTCTAAACTTTTTTCGAATATTTCGATCAATTTATCTTCAAGATAAATTATTTCTCTGCGACAAAGTTATGCCAAGGAATAATTAAAAAAAAAAAAAATAAATAAATAAATAAATAAATAAAATATACGGATGAAATAAATTTCGATTGGATAAGAAAATATGATAGAGCGAAGAAAGGAGGAGGAGGAGGAGAAGAAGAAAAAGAAGAAGAGGAAGAAGAATTTCGCTTTATAACCAAAACAAGACGCGGCTTTGCATCGGCCAAAGTTGGACCGAGAGCAACGTGCCACGTAAAGCGAGTGATTTAAAGCGACGCAGGTTTGATAATCCTTCGCGAGAAAAGAGAGGAGGGTAAAGAGGGAATGAAAATGAGAAGAAGAAGAAGAAGAAAAAGGAGAAGAAGAATAAAGAATAAGGAGAAGTAGAAGCGTGATCGCTGAGCCCGATTCTTACGGAATCAGGCGCAAAGAAAACGGTGCAAGGGAGAGAAAGAGAGAGAGAAAGATGGAATAAAAGGAAGAAGTAAAAGGAAAAGGAGGAGAAGAAGAAGAAGAAGAAGAAGAACACAAAAGAGCGACTTCCCCTTCGGAATCGAAGGTAACGTCGTACTGTCGTGCAAAAGGCATAGAATGGGCAACGATGGCTCAAATGGCCCGTATTTCAATAATGATAAATCACCCTGGTTCGACGCACCGACAGACATGGCCGGTTTGAAGATCTCACAGTGAGATATCCCCGTCAGGGGTCTATCTCTTGCCTTCCATCTTATACGGTCCTGTCTTTCTCTCTCTCTCTCTCTCTCTCTCTCTTTCTCTTCCTTTCTCTCTCTCCCTCTCTCTCGCTCTCTTTCTCGTCCTATCCCTACAGGACGCTTCAAGATCAGCTCGTGACTTATATTTGCTCGACAGAAATCTCTCTTCTCTTGCATGACGACGAAAAAAAGAGAGAGCGAGAGAGAGAGAGAGAGAGAAAGAGAGACGTAACGTCGATCTTTAAAAGAGCAAACGATCAAAATCTATTTTTCTTTTTCCTCTTCCGATATTCATTTTGGATCAATAACCTCATATAATCGACGCGAGAGAATCGCCGAAAGACTCAAACAAATATAGAATTTACATAGAAAATCAAAAGAGAGAAAGAGAAGAAGAGAGAAATAAAAAAGATGGAGAAGCTTCGATCTTATCTCCGATTAATTATGGGTTGCCGTGGGTTAGCGGCGAAAGACGGCTCGAGGATAAACTCGTCTTTTAATCCTTCGGACGCCATTTTTCCAACTTCCATTTTCTTTCTACGCCTCTTTGCTTTCTGTAAGATTATTAAGTACGATCGTAGCCTGGATTGAGCGCGGACTGCCTTTTAAAGGATCGACGTCGTTTTAACGAGTCTTTAAGTATTATCGCACGAAAAATCGAGGTGAGATCACGAAGGTCCGATAAACTTTATTACGTCGGATAAGATCGAAACGAAGAAAAATGTCAGAGGAGATACTCGAGCTTTACCTTTTATCTACGTAAACGCGATAAAAGAATTCTTAAGGAAATTTTTGGAAATTGTAGAAATGTTCTATATAGGAGCACTATAGGTATATACCATTGAAATTATTCGAAATACCAAGAAAAATTGTACAAGTTTTATAAAAAAAAAACATCTAGGCAAAAATCCAAGTTTTCTTTTTTTTTTTTTTTTCCCTAGTCGTTGTACGTAAATTCCATGCTATATCATTCTCAATAATAATTCAACGAGACTGCTATCTATATTCGTGGAGAATCCATTCATTCTGTCAGAACGTTATACGCGTTTGCGCGCCTAGACGTAGAGCGACGTAAGCGCGTAAAGAAATTCACGCAAGGATAACTCCTACACGAGAATATTATGATCCGATATACGCTTAGACCTGAAGTGCCGTGTTCTTTCTCTTTTTCATTTTCTCTCACAACGTGTATACAGCACCGTTCGAAAGCAGCGAATACGGGATGCGGAATCGATTCGAGCTCCCTCTCTCTCTCTCTCTCTCTCTCTCTCTCAATTCTCGAAGTCATTGAATAGGAATTCTCATTGGTGCTCGGTTGCAACTTTATTGGCCGTCACGAGAGCCAATGCGTTATTATTCCTCCTATGGGAAGAATTTTCGAACGCGAACTGCGAAAAATCTATGTTGGAAAAATCTCTAAAATCGCATTGACTTTATATGCCGAATAATCGAGATCGACGATCAATCATTAATGATTTTTTTTCTTTCGAAAACGACCTACCTTATCCTCTGTTGTAATAAAACCAAAGGATAGATACGCGTTATAATTTTCACTCTTGTTTTTCATCGCGACTCGTCTACGCGCAACTTAATCACACTGTAAGTATTTCCGTGGAACCCGTAATCAAGGTGAGAGGAAGATAGATAGATAGATAGAAAGATAGATAGAGAGAAAGAAAGAAGATATACTGTTTAAAGTATAAGGGGCGTCGTTCGCTTTTTTTTCTCTCCTCCTCTCGCCACATATTCGCAATCATACAAATTTAACGCCACACTCTTAACGGCGAAGAAAAAATTACCAGTAATTTGCTGTAGCAGACGGCAAATTAGTAGTAATCTGCATGCCTTTCAACGGCCCGGTGAAAATGCTTCTTCGGGGTACCGGATGCGTAGGTCACGCGTCCCTCACCTAGGTCGCTTTTATTTTCCGAAAAGAAAGAGAAGAAAAAGAGGATGAAAAGAAAAAGGAATAAAAAAGAAAAATTAATGAGATTAGACGTAAGAAGATAGTTATCATCGATAAAAGCGGGGGGTATTGCGATCGTTTCATTCGCTCTACGGAGGCTGTTTCTAAAGCACGCGCGAGGATGCTATTGAAATATCGTCGATTCAAATCAATTTTGAAAGCACACAGAGATGAAATATTTCGGATTCCCTTGGCACATAAAATTCCTGAGTTCTACGTATATCGAAAAGATCGTAAGATAAATAAGTCTCAGGCAGTATGTGTTTGAGATTTGTTAAAAAATTTAGGATAAAAAAGAGAGATATACTTTAACTGGAATGAAGGAAAGAAATAGAAACGCCGGCGGGCATGACGATGCGGCAGTCTTTAAAATCGAACGGAAATCCAGTTTAACCGTCTACCTACGTGGCAGTGACTACTAATAATAGAGCAAAGATACTGGATGGATAGAAATACGACTTCCTACGGCAAGAGTCAGTTTCCTCCCCGACGTCCTAAGAATAACAGGCTTCGTTCGATGCATTATCCCTAGGGTGGAGAAAGAGAGAAAGAAAGAGAGAAAGAGGGAGGGAGAGGGGGAGAGAGAGAGAGAGAGAGAAATGAGGCAGTTCAAACAGTGGATATTCCACGAGCACGTGCTTCCACTTATCTTCGACCATAAGTCTCAGCTGACTACGTCGCGTGGGAGCGAGGGAGCCAAAACGTGGCCGATCCTTGCTCCGACTCATCCTCTTTTCGACGACTCTATTCAATCGGAAAACCTTTCCCCCTCCCTCTCCCTCTCCCTCTCTCTCTCTCTCATTTTTGGCTTTTTAAGAAATTGTTCAAAGTCCCCAATGGCACATGCTAGCCATTTCCATCTCCATCTATTTCCTTCGAATTTCTACCGAAACGATAACCGGACGACTAGATATCTAAAAGATCTATCTTACGAAAGATTTTAATTAATGCCGAACGTTCGATTATTTCTAAGACGATATCGAAAGAAGCTACCTTCTATTTCCTACTTGTTCCTCTTGGATGATCATCTCTTGTTTCGATTCGAGAGAACCGGCAGTAACGGAGCATCGGTTCGATAGCCGATAACTAATTACAACTTTGCAACCTCGTAATACCGGCTTTTTATCCGACCGCGCATTATATACTTAACGAGCAGTAATTAAACGAGACGCGGTCGAACCTCGGCCACTGTTTAATGTCACCTACGTCTCGATATTTTCTCTCTCTCTCTCTCTCTCTCTCTCTCTCTCTCTCTCTCTCTCTCTCTCTTCTTCCTTCAACTACACGTCAAAAGTACAATTCCCAAACCACATCTATGATCACATATAAATTTTGCACAGCGATCAATGTTTGTATGTTAACTCTGCGTTAGACGACGTTAATCCTACGGTATATTTACCCGTCCATCATAGTTCGATTCTATTTATTTAACTATCTGCTCGGAGTCTGCTGTTTAGATTTATAAAGAAATAAGTTAAGAAAATGTTGATTAATTACAGAAATAGAGAGGAAGAGAGAGAATTTTGGTGAAATAATGAAACTTCTGGCGATAAACAGGTTGATAAAATGTCGAGGATTTGTAATATTTCGAAATGTCGCCAATAAAGATTTGTTTGGAATTTTGATCGTGGATCCTTTCGATAAAACTTAATGAAAAGATTATTCAAATTTTTAGATCCATCGAAATGAAGAAAATATCGCGTTAATCGTGTAGACGGTTACGATAGGAAACTGGAGACGAGTATTTTTCGAATTCGTAGAATGGAAAAGTCCTGGAGGAATCCTTCTCCGTTCGTGGTAGAAGAAAAGCTCAGGCGTTTCTTACCGAAGGGGTCAAGAAGTCGATAACGAGAGAGTCGATCTCCCGTTACCAAACGATATTACACGATCGACGAAATCTTCTTCTCTCTATCGCCATCTTTCTCTGTTCTTTCTACCAGAGGGATTTAAAGTTCCACCTAGCTATTTATTCCGTAAGAAAGCGAATAGGTCGCTCGTAATAACGTTCCTCGCGCGTTTTCTTTGGTTCGAAAGAATAACAGATTTATAGGCCGGGTTCACGAGTCTCCATCGTAGTTACGACTCATTGTTCCATTATCGGTCACGAGCCAAGACCGACGACGTCGTTTTTTCTCTGAATCCATTCGTGATCAACGGAAGCCACAACGATTAAGGCAAACTCTTGAAACTTTCCGCTTCGATCGCTTTCTATATACACATATATATATATATATATATATGTATATATATGTTTATTTCGTGAGAAATCCTGAAGAAAGTGGTAGTAGTAGAAGTAGAAGTAGAAGAAGAAGAAGAAGAAGAGTCTCATAAGCGAACGACCTTCCTTCGCGAACGAAGGACTTACCTCTTCCGCGAACGATCTCTGCTGCAACGAAGCCCAGCACATGTTGCATGGACACACCTCCTTCTCCTTGAAATTTTCACCTCTCTCTCTTTCCCTAGCACTTAGCTGTGGTGGCGGCGGCGGTACAGGAGGCGGCAAAGGACTGGTAGCAACTTCGAGACTATCCGAACTCGAATTGTGACGTCTCGGAGGTGTTATGTTCGTGGTAACGTTTCCTTGCGATGCTCTCTTCGTTTCGACCGACTTCGAATACGGGGAGGATAAGTAAAGATTCAACATGCACTTGTTCTGCTGAGGTTGCGGCTTCAAAAAATCATCCAGGAGATAGAAACTCTGAGCCCTGCTCGATCTGGTGGTCGAGGACGAGGTAGTCGTCGTGCCGGTTCCGGTAGTACGAGTTTCGGTAGTCTGATCGATTCTACAAAAGCTCTCGCGATTCGTTCTAGCTCTGCACTCGTCCTTGAACTGATGGTGTCTCGCGAGCGAGTGTCTCCCGGTATCCTCGATGATCTCTCGATCGGTAGACGTCGCATTGCCGGCAGCCTCGATAGGTGGTTCCTGATACAATCTACGACTGACCTTGGTCCTGGCAGCCTGCGAGAACTCGCCGTTCTCTCTGTATATATCTCTGGTGACTCGGGATACGCGAGCCGAGTACGAGCTCGGCTGTTGGTATCTCGTAGAGGAGGATTTGCAAGCCGAGCCACGTGGCTCCTCTCTAGAACGCTCGGCCGTGCTGCTCTCGATCATCGAGACGCTCATGTTGTGAGAAAATGAATTCTGAAGCGAAGCGCTCGCGTGCGAGGAAGTACCACTTCCTCCGCCAACTGTGGGAGCTCTAAGAAGGGCACCTAGGGAGCGCCATTTCCTATCCTGTTGTTGCGGCTGAGATTGTCCTCCGGTGCTGGCAGCGAGGACATTCGTCGAGCTAGAAGAGACCGAGGACCTGGTCCACTTCCTCTCGTTGCTCGGTGACGTCAACGAGGCATTGTTACCGACGGACCACTTCCGTTCACCCATCGTGGGCGACGTCATCGAGGGCGGCCACTTTCTCTCGTTCGAGGGTGACGCCATCGAGGTGCTCGACCACTTTCGCTCGGACGAAGGCAAGATCGAGGTGGTAACCGAACTCGAGGACCCACCAACGCCGTTCAGCTGTTCCTCTCGCTGCCTCGCTTTCCACCAAGATGAGGTGGACGTGAACAATATCAGGGCACCCTTCAACGGATTCTGATTCTTTGAGGAGCCTCCGCTCTTTGGCGATTGCTCTCGATCCTTCGTCTTCAATAATTCGCGAAAGCTCGAGGACTCGCACTCGCGATCGCTGAAAGCTGACGCGTCTCGATCTCTAAAAGCGCTCTTAGCCGCTGCCACCTCCTCCTCGTGATAGATCGTAGCGTTGGTGCTTCGCAAACGAGGCCTGATCCTTACGAAACCGTAATCGTTGCTCTCTTGAATCGCATCGGCCTCGACCCCTCGTTGTTGTTGCTGATGCTGCTGCTGCTGTTGTTGCTGTTGTTGCTGTTGACCGTTGTTACTCGGCTGTTGAAGCGACGAGCCACTCTGCCCGGACGAGTACTGATGGTGATGATGCTGAGAATGGTGGTGATGGTGATGATGATGGTGGCCGTTAGTAAGCTGCAGGCTCGGCTGTTGCAACAATGTCGAGGTTCTAGCACGATGGCCCTCGCCGACGGTGCTCCTTTGCAGACAGGAGAAGCTCGCGGAGTGACGCAAGCTCGAGGGCGGATTGCTCGGCTGACTCACGCCTAACATCTTTCCTCTTTTCTCTTCTTCTTCTTCTTCTTCTTAGCTCTTTGATCTTCCAACGCGTACGCGAGAGTAGAAGCCGGTAAAACGGAAAGAGAGAGAAAGAGAAAGAGAAAGAGACAGATAGATTGATAGAGAAAGACAGAGAGATAGAGAGAGAGAGAGAGAGAGAGAGAGAGAGAGAGAGAGAAAGAGAACAGATTCTGTGCAAAAAGAGAAGAAAGAGAAACAAGTGCAGGGAAAGTCTAGAGTCCGTAACCGTTTCCGATGTCTACAGAATGGGAGGAAAAGTGAGAAGAAGAACGAAAGACGCAAAGTTATGACGACGGATGCGACTTAACGGACGACTCAGGTGGGCACGACTGGTGCTGTTCGTTACCCTGGCAGTGTCTTTATCGGTCGTTGCCTCGTTGAAAATATCCAACGACAACCACGACGAGAAGAACCGAGCAAATGCAGTTTCTTCAATAGAACGACCTGATGTCCTTCTCTTCCTTCCTTTTTCCTTCTCTTCGTCCGCTCTTGATACTATTCTCACGTGCATCCTCGACGTCTGACTCGTCGATAAGTAACCCTCGGGCTACGTCATCCTCGATGGCGAACGCGTTCTTCCTGTTTCTTACGTACGACGTCGGGTCGTACGAAATCTGGAACAGAAAGTAGGAACAGGGTAGGGACAGACGGCAACTTAAAAAATGGAAAAGAAAATGTGACTAAGAAAAACAAAAACAAAAAAAATAAAAATAAAAAAAGAATGGCGAAGCTTACCGAACGGCATGTAAAAGCAGGGGGGAGACTACTACGAAGGGAGGGTAGGGGCTTAATGGAGGGTGCGAAAATAAAAGTTAAGAATCTCGAAAGACGTGACAGTAACTCCAAATTGAATAAAAAACGTCCTACTTTCATATTTTTTTATTTATTTTTTGTTTATTTAGTATCACGTGATTTCGAAACCCTTAAATCTTTCTTTCAACCACCCTATACCCCACATATATATATATATATATATATATATATATATATATATATATGAAATCATCGAATGAGGGGGGTTTGGGGTGATAGCACTCCGGGATACGATGTATATAGGCTTGATCGTCCATTTGAATTCTGTTCTCACGTGAGTGCCACGAGAGACGATGATAATACGATTTCCGCGGTTCTCCGCAGCGAGAGGGAAGCAAAGGTAGATGGAGATGGATATGATGATGGAAGAGCATGAGGCGATACGCGTTAGAGATCGGTGAAGAATGAAGGACGTTCTGTGGTCAAAGCCAAAGACCGCGCTTCCAGATGTCTACTGACGCGAGAGCTCTGATAAGAAAAATTCAATCTGTTTCTAACGTGTAAAACAAAGAGAAAGAGAGAGAGAGAGAGAGAAAAAGGAAGACGGTGAGAAAGAGAGATTGCACAATCTTCTCTCGCTCTCTCTCTCTCATCTTCGATTAATCCCTCACTCAAAATCGTTCTAACGAAAGATGATTTTAAGCGGATTCTCTGGCAAAATGCAAAAGGAAGCGGGAAATTTACGGGGTCTAAACTACACGTTAAATGCGAGCTCTTTCGGAAAAATTCTCGAGCGGGAAATGAAAGTGGAATTAAAGATCGGGGAGGAATGCTGCTACTGCTGTTGTTGCTGCCGTTGTTGTTGCTGCCGCTACTGTTGACATTGCTGCTTGTCTACAATGACTCGCGAGAAAATGAAAACTTAGCGTTAAATTAGAGCGAAACGGTATCGTCATGCTTTAAACTTAGGACCAACGAATGAGTATATATTAAAAAGAAGCTCAGGAATCGTGGTATAGGAATAAGGAGTGACAGAGTCGATAATACATCATTCTTAAGAAATATACGCTGTCGTCAAAACTATTATAGATATATACGGAGGCGTATAAGTGTGTTACACATATACAGGACAAAGTTTAATAGTCATTGCTGCTTCGTGACTGTTGAGATATTAATAAATGGACATAATTATTTCCTAATTAACCGAGTCTGGACCGTAATTAACGTAATTAACATTCCTAATGGGACTTCCCATGCAGGTCATTTCTTCGAAGATCCCCGACGTATTCGTGGAAAGAAATTTTCAAGCTTCGTCGAAGCACGCGAGCTCTCTTGCTCTCTTTCTCTCTCTCTCTCTCTTCTTTCTTATCTCTCAATAAACTCGTACATTGGCACTCGTTGTCCTGTAGCTCACAGAGAGATCGGCGCGCAGTGCATCTCGAGTGTTACTTGAAACTTTCCTCCGTTAATTAATTAATTAATTAATTAATTAAGGCTCGTCGATATACTCGTAAGTCATGTTGTTGTTAATATATCTCCTTGTCTTTTTAAAGGGAAAAACGTATTGCAACAGAGCTCGTTAAAACTATCGTTAAACGTTACCAAATCTGTCATGAAACACGATCAATTGTTAATCGTCTACAGCCGAGATAAAGCGAAAGATGACTCACCTAAAAGATTTCAATGGGTCTCTTCTTCGATCGAAGAAATTGAAACGTTCGTTCGTTCGTTCGTTCGTTGGCACGTGGCGATTAGAAAATCCTTCGTTCTTGCCGTATGATGGGATGTAGGGTAGTTAAAGGTGGGGGCTTTACAAGTTTCTAAGATCGACGCGACGTCTCCTTCCTTTCCCCTTTCCTTTTTTACTCTTTCCTTCGGTCGTGAATCTCCCGCATTCTTTCCGATTTACAAGGACAATGCTAGAGGCTCGTCAGTTTTCTATCGTTACGTTAAAGTTACGAGACCGGTCGCACGACTCGCAAGATTTCTCGGAGTTTACGTTTGTCTCCCGCGCGTCTATTACGCGTCTTACCACAGTGGAACACAGTGAAAGGGTTTTTCAAGGCGGGAAAAGTGAGTGACACCCACACGCAGCAACAACTTTTGCCCGTGTCGCTCTGTTAATGCAAAAGGCAAGGCCGTTCGTGCGAATAAAAGTTCACTGCGTTATTGCGAAATCTATCGTCTGTTGCAACAATAATGATGTGTAATGAGATACCAGGAGGGATCTCGGAGCAAAACGTATTTCGATTCCGTCCGTAAAGATAGCAATTAGATATCGTTAGGTATTTCATACGCCGCTAGGCGATATAGGCGATACAAAGTGCAATCCTCTTGATCGAATCAATTCCAATAGGTTTCTTCCGAGATCGTTTCGAGCCTGCTTCGTAGCGCAGCAAATGAGATTCGAACGAACTCTCTAGACACGGCATCGTACTACCTATTCGAGTTCGTTCCTATCGAACGGAATAAAAAAATCAAGGAGGTGGATCGGCTCGTTTGAAATAAAAAGCCTGACTCATTTTAACGAGTCAGTCGATGCACTTCGATGAGAGGGAGAGAGAGAGAGAGAAGGATATCAGGAGGAGGAAGGTTCATGCATATGCATGTATCGACGCGACCGCCTTATACGCGACTCGCCAAACTCTCACCTCGCATTGTTTCGTTCCTACACATACACAAGCGCGCGCGAGATTTCCAGCAACCGACTAACATAAGCGAAAACGCAGTCCCTCCCTCTCCTCCTCTTTTTCCTCTTCCACTCCGCGTATAGGAATGCCAACGTAATCTAGCATTTGCGCTCTGGATAGTTCGAGCCAACCCGGTTAACGTAATTGCACGGAATCTTCGGCCGTAACTAATTGCACGGAGGGTAGTACGTAATAAACACGGACGAACAACAAACGACGCGATTCCTACGCGCATTGCTTAAGATTTATTGTGAAAGAAATTTGAAAGCTCTTCCCCTTTTCCTTCTCGTTATATTCGTTTTCTTCGTAAGTCAGCTTAGCTACCTAGTGGATTAATTAATTATGAAAGGCGACGCTGTTACGTGATATCGTAGGAGAGGATCGAAAGATAAGGCGATAATCGTTCGAGCAGAAATTGTTTTAATCGAGAAAGATTATCGATGATCGATGCGAGAAAGCGACTTCGATCCTTCGTTTAAATCTAAACTGGATAAATCTATACAAATGATATACGATGAGGCATCGATTATTAATCGTCTGTCTCGTAACCTAGTCGTTCTGTTTTATTCGCAATGATTATTGCTACTCGTTGAGAGCTTTAATTATTTAAAAGGTTTCAACTACGGAAGAGGAATATTTAAATATATAATATATAGAAAGATCTGAGTTATCGGTTCTTCGAAGAGGCAACATGCGAAAGCTTCGAACGATATCCCGTACGAAAATAAAGAAAAAGCGGAAGCGAACAAACCGTGTGAGTCAGTGTTATCGACCAACGACGGAGAACCATAAAGAACGAGCCGAATTCTCTGATTACAATCACGCAATGAAACAACGCCGATCACGTCCCGTAATAAACTTTTTATTCGACACCCTTACGAGATACACATGCGTTATAAGCTCAACGTGACACGCAACTAGACGTGAGAACGAGGAACACATCGAACATATTTCCATCCTTTTTATTCGATATGAGAAAATGTGTCGTATAATATTTATCAATGCTTTAATATCGTTAGCGAAGCTCCTTATATACGATAAGACGACGAATCTCAATTATAAGAATTTCGAGAGAAAAGAAGAAAGCGACGGATTAAAGACGCGACTTGGGCCATGCGAGATTCTCTCAAGAGCATTGGTACGCTTCGGCTCAAAGTTTCCGACCGAACGATAATCGCTTCTTGGTATGCCGAGGTAATTAGGAACAATAACGATAACTAGTACGGAAAGCGGAACGAACGAGCCATGTTGAAACGGGTAAACTATAGGGACGAAGAGCGTGCAAGTAGAATGTGGTAAGACGATTATGGTGAAGAACTTTACGAGGATGGCGCTTTTAAGATCGATCTTTGGAAATAATCTATAATACGTAGGGACAACTTTTCCTGGGATAGTCCTATCACGCGAGTCTCATTTTCATGACGAATGCTTGTACAAAATCAGTCCCGTCTTCAACCGATTATTAGTCATTTTAATAAGCGTACGAATCTTCTAATAAGCAATTATTAGAATTTTAATCAATTATCTTTATAAGCGATATATATACTCTGTATCGTCGTTAATTAGTAAATTATCCTTTATCTAGTCATTAGAATTAGTTCGCATTCGATTATCGTATTCCTCTTCGAATCGCTATAATTAATATTATACGAGAGAAGAAGATTTTAATTATATAATCGGTAGTAAGATACCGACGTGTTCTCTTGAAAATTAGGCAACAGACATATAATAGATGAATTGAATCGTGGAAAATGTGTGCCGCTCATTATATATCGGACCGCTTCAAAAATCTCGAGATGGGTAAGCAACGAAACAATGCCATAATAGCACTGTGGGAAAGAGTCCGTCATGATACGTCTTGACGATGGGGTCACATGGCACACGTTTATCCTTCTAAATATAAAACTAATTATCCGTGTTCTAACGTATTCGTACTTTTAATCTCGAAATTGCATAATCATAACAGCTACGTTCCCGGTCCACCGCGCCCAAGATATACGAGTTTAATTAGTATAACGGCTGTTACTTAGAAATGTTCTTAAAAGGCATCTTATGCCTTTTCCATAAATTGAAATTTTTCGAGTATCAAAGTCACAGTGACCGTAAATCGTTTCTACTTTTATTTATTCTAGACCAAAAAAAAAAAGAAAAAAAGGAATTTGCAAGCAACTTCGATTTTAAAAAGAACATTTTCCTTTCAATCGAGATTCAATCGCGATTAATCTCGTGTTATATTAATCGACGAACAATATAAACGAGTGCTCGCTGAGACGCGCAGTCAGCCATCTTGGAAAATAATTAAGGGGGTTCTAGTTTTTTTATTCCCCCATCCCCTACCCCAAAGACATAGACATTTATCTTCGATCGCGACGTGATCTGCGTATTCTCCCTTCCTCCTTCTCCTCTCTCTCTCTCTCTCTTCCCCCCCCCCCTCTCTCTCTCTCTCTCTCTCGCCAAAGTACGAATATTCAATACTGCTCTGCTCGTGTACGAGGACAGGCGCAATAACGTAATTACGTAGGTTGTAATTAAGTAAAATCGACGAGTCCCTAAGCGAATACGATCCCCTCCTATTCTCACCCTTCTTCACCAATCTTTTTTTTTATTTCAGCATATAACTTCTACATGCTTACTAATGGATTTTTAACAGAGGGAGTACTTTGACCTCCGTTCGAGTCTTACTGCCATTCTATATCATACAGCCCGTTCTACCCTCCACGATTCTAACCCTCCTTTCCGTTCCGCGCGCTCTAGCGAACGACTACGACGACGACGACGACGACGACGACGACGACGACGACGCGTCGTAAACGTCCTCGCGGGGTAAACGTCCTCGACAAAAGAAGAAAATACTTGCCGTTCGCGAAATCGATACGAACCGCGAACACGCGGTGATGTATCACCGACACACCGACAATTCTCTCCGACGAGAATTACACGTGAAATTCCAACGAATCGTAATCCATTATATACAAATGTTTACATGTCTATCTACGCTCATACGTATTTTACGGACGCTCGCGTTTGCCAGCGTATTTGCACAGAGACCAACCACGGGACCTTCGGGAATAGAAATAGAATTAAATAAATCGTTGGCCAGTGAAAAGGGTGCTTGAGATACGTTACTATAGTATAGATTCGTTATACGATGAACTCGTTAAACTATCGATCCTCATACGAGTCTCCGTTCGTTCTCGAGAATCCAATAATTGCCTTCTATGACCGCATGATTTGTATACACGCGCGTATACACCTTTCCATTCCTTTATTTATATCCCGGCTCGGGATAGAATAGAGCGATAGAAAGGAAAACGCGATGCATCTAAATCTCGCCGCGGCGATATCTATCGATACGTCCGATCGAGGATGATATTCATCGTATCTCTCTCGTTAACAGCAAACAAAGCTCGATAATTGACTGTCCGTCTCTTTTGTACCATCTAATTTCACAGCGCGTATCGTATCAGCCCAAAGAATTTAATTAAACGAATTATAGAACGGTACGGCATTGCGGGATACGAGAGGTGTATATATATATATATATATATATATCTATATCCTATATGTCGAGAGTAATCGATAAAGTGTCACCTATGGCAGCATATATATCATATTTAAAAGAGATACACCATGGGTATTATCCATTGGAATTTGTTGTCAATATGATAGGCGTGCTTTTTTGAAAAGTCCATCAAACGAATTTCGAATTTAACTCAATTTATAAACCTTTCTCGAATATTTAATACTCTCTAAGCTTAGCGCAAACTACCGAGAGAAAATATAAAGTGAGTTGGTTTGACGGAACTATGCGTTCAGGAATCCAGTTAATTAGCAATTCAAATTCGACGAGTATCGATCGCACAGATCGTTGCATCTAACCCAAGTCCATCGACCCACTAAAAGCGATCGACTTTTATTTATATTTTCCTATCGCACAAAAATTCGGATTAAAACGATAAATTGTTATATCGTTTTTCGTGCTCGTTTTAGAAAGCGCATCCTCGAGTACGCTTTCTCTCATGAATTCGTCGAAAAAGCCGGGCGCAGTAAACACTTGCTTAATACTAACGTGGCCATTAGGGTCGTTGAAAGGCAGTAAGCCGTGATTAGAAATCTTCGTAAGCAGAGCGTAATATACCACCCGTTATAAAGCCCCGTAGAAAACTTCCGAAGGCTTCTTCTCCGTCTTCTCGTTTGAAAGCGTCGAAAAAGGACATGTTGAATTTAACCCCGTAATTCTATGCGACAATCTTTGAATTCTCTCCTAAAATGCAACTTGAGTGTCGTCGAGCTTGCGAAATTCAGTTTTAAATGGTCGCTGCATTGCACGCACGTTTCTACGTCTTTTCTTACGCATTATTTTCGCGCAGCTTAATTAACGCGTCCTTGCATCCTACAATAATTACTTTTTCCATTTTCTTTTCTTTTTTCTTTTTCTTTTTCTTGCCATAAAAGATCCGTCGTGATTTTATTATCCCTTATTTTATTATCCTACAAATACACTAACCTACACAAATATAGTCTCTCTACAGCTTCAACGCAAACTCTTTCTAAAAATACCGGCGCGGTGAATAATGAAGGTACACCAGTGCACTTTACCATGTATCTACACGTATATAGGTACGTACGAGTAGAGAAAGAGAAAGAGAGAGAGATCGAACAAATCGTTGAAACTCGTGCGTGGTAGATTATTCAAAGCGTCCTATAAAAGTATAAAACTCTTTGCGGTCTTTCAAGTGTACTGCTAGCAAAGGATATACGCCGTTTAAAGCGATTAGAAACCATATAGAAATTTGATTGCTCGCGATTCTCGCTCAATATCACGCAGAGAAATCTTTTAATCGTACAAATCAAACGGATTTTCATAATTATATTTACTGCTGCGTGTCTAAAACTTGCTATTAATTGGAATTGAATTTTTATTTGAAAATATTATAAGATTACGACCTTCGAAAACTCTTTTAAACAGTTCAGAAGGCTTTATAAACGCATCGATCGTTAAACGAAAAATAAAAAAAGAGAATGAGATAAGGTACGGCGCGTGTCGTGGTTAGGGAAAGCGTAAAATTTTACGTAATTAACGCCGTTATAAATCGAAATCGTTTAATGCGCCGAGGCTCGTCGTCTCGTACCCGGTGGCATATAGAATGGACATATACATAACAACGACGGTCATTAAGCGATGTTGAGAAACGTGAGAGTGCTTGCTGATGCTTGCTTACTGATTGGCGTGTTAATTATATCGCTGCCGATTCGAATTCGCACGTGAGAGTCGTGACTGTTGGTAGCCATTGCGATGATGGACCCAAACAAAAACTGTACGTCGGATAAGGCAAATAACGATAAAAAAGCGAGAGAGTGAGAGAGAGAGAGAGAAGGAAGAAAAGAAGATAATTGATTGTAGAAAAACGTAGGCTTTATCGATACGAAACAATAACATAATGGTATCATTAAATATAATAAACTTTGGGAAATAAAAAAAGAGAGAGAGAGGGGGGGGAGAATAAGGGAGACAAAAGATGAGAAGAAAGAGGGCAATAATGCGCACGTGCCGAGAATAAACGCAATGCATTATCCTTATCGCTCGTGTGTGCGAGCCAGCTTTCATTCGACGCGTTTATTCGAGCCGAGTGACAAATTGTCATTATTTCAGCGACCGCGAATTACGCTGTTACCGCCGTTGCTGATGCTAACGAACGACGAGGACAACAAAGGAAAGCGCTATTATTTTGAAATCTCGCTCTAGTACCCAGCCATATGGCAATTAATGACGATTGGCCTCTTGCGCTGATTGATGCGCGAACGACGTCGTGGTAGAAAAAGTAATGACGATAATAATAATAAGAAGCAGAAGAAGAAGAGGAGGAGAAGCAAGTGGAGGAGGAGGAGGAGGAGGAGGAAGACGATGACCTTAATAATCTGGCGAGAGTTAACGAACAAAATGGCAAAGTGTGGATACTTGTACATACATATGTAAGCACGCGCGCCAAACTACACAAGTATTGTACTTGGCTTTCGTTCCTACGATTGACGATCGACGATTAGATAATCGCGTTGATACTCGTTCATCGTTTGTCGTCGTCTAATACCTTCCCACGCAAACAGTACACACAACCGTGTTTAAACGCGGCTGTTCAGCTTAAAAAGAAAGAACCTTTGTCCAAAGCTATTATCGCGTGTACGAGCGTGTACATCTTTTTTGCCAGAAAATCACTTGATTTTGATTAAACGTTACGTAGATATTTATAGAAAGTCGCGGGAGTTAACGATCTCGTGGAAATCGAAAGTGAAACGTTCAATCGAGACACAGTTTGTTCGAATGCAATTAATTATAGTCAGTTTCCGTAATTATTAAATCACTTTGTATGCACAAGAGTACTTCGTTATCTCGAAGAAACGAAAGCTTAACAAAGTCGATGCAATGGCCGTAGAAAATAGATCGATTCGAAAAAATGTTGCGATCGTATGTAAGGCACATAGAAGAATATTACACGTTTTCGTTTCTCACAAATACATAGTTATCGTCGGTGTTGTCTACTAATTTACCCGTAATGAGTAGGTCGAGAGAGTTTGACAGCTCGCAAGGAACGTTGCTGACGATGGCAAGAGAGAAAGAGAGAGAGAGAAAGAGGGGGCGGGGGAGAGGAGAGAGAGAAAGAGAAAGAAAAAGACAGTAATGACCTAACTGGTCGACCATTGTCTGCGAACTCAAGCAGCCCACGCTCTCGAGGTTGCAGCAGCCAGAAACAGCAGCAACTACTAGCAGCAGCAGGCAGCAACGGCAGCGAGTTCCATTCAATGTGCGAGAAGCGTAAGAGCAGGGCTGAAGGTTTCAACGACCTCGCGGTGCAAATTACTCACTTAAATCGTTACTACGGTGACGGCCACTCTCCGTGGATTTTGATCGATCAATTTTAATCCAAGTTCGCGGGACGTGCCAGGCACAACTTCGTTCCAAGAGTATTTATGTACCCACTCGCGTTACCAGTAGCAAACAAAATTAACGTACGCGACTAAGAAGCTACGTCTGCTGCATTTTATGCACAAAGGAACTAAGTTTTAAAAGGAAGGGGAAGAAAGGGAGAGAGAGAAAAAGAAGAACCGTCTAGAGTATCGTTTCACATCTCGCTGCATTTAAATCACAATAGCTGCTTTTAAGCAACGATACGTAACATAAGTAATATAGTCCGTTGCATACCTACTTAATTATACAAGTTCTCGATGGTAAACATAAACTTGTGCGGAATGAGTACGAGCATGCCTTGAAAAATGTATTAATAGCTAATGAAAGAGAGTACGTTTAACGTTCCCCTTTGGTGCATTCAATGGTTCGTTCTAAGACCGGTCCGATTTATTGATATAATGTAAAGGGCGAACGAATACAAGTCCTATCGAACTTTCAAGCTCGTATAATGCCATTGTTAATCGATTTCTCGATATACCTATGACGTGTGTATGCAACATTTAACGTACTATGTACACATGTACCTATATATATATATATATATATATATATATATATATATATATATATATATATATGTATATATATATACCCGCACGCACGTACATACATACTTATTGTGTATATATGTGCATATATACATATATGTATAAAACCCGGGAAAGCAGATGAAATATTTTCCGACAATTTTGTTGCTAAAGATGACGGGAACAGAGACGCGAATGAATAATGAATTAGGAATTATTCTATCAACGTGATACACGTATGTATCTGATCGTACGCGCGAAAGGTAACAACTACTCGAGGTTTGAAATTAGATATTAATCGTAGAGATTGTCGCAATGTCTGCTACTTAACGAACGCATCATTTGTCATAAGAAGGTTTATTATACGAGCCATAAATCGAGATTGGTATCTTCTTGACCCCCAAAGACCCCGAGGTAGCGGTTCATTCAGGCAGATCGTTTGGAACCTAAGAACACGTATGTCTATTCGAGCTTTCATTAAATCGTAATTCATAGTAGAACGAAACGAGAATCTTCGATAACTACCGTTTCTCCCTAGCATTTGCAATTATATTGGATTATATCGATTCTAAAAGTGGCACATCTCCCTCGTACTTGGCTTCGAGCTTTTCGATCATTCCTCTATCGTAACGAGATTACACGATCGGCAATTCCGTATTTACGAATTAGAAATAAGTTTCAATGATGTTTTAATTAAGTAGCATAGCATATTCGAATGTCGATAAAATATATCTCAATGTTATTAAAGTACTCGCCATTAGTTCCAATAAGAATCTATAAAATATGTCGAAAGATATATTTTTTTTCTTTCATTATATTTATCTATTAATTATCCTGCTCCTATCGGACAAATAATAAAAACGATTGGATTTATAGGATGATATTATTAAAGTGCGACTTTGGTTAGGTTCTCAAAGATATTCCAATTGCCGAAGATAACGAACAGAAGCGCATTCCTGAACGAGGCGTAGGTACCTGCTAGTTTATACGGCGATCATCATCGAAGTCTGTTTCACGGCAGAATTGGTTGTATCGAGACGTTCTAATCGAATGTAATTCGGAGAAGGCGGAAAGATGAAAGAAACGCAAGGCCAGTCTTGGGTCATTGCCGCCGTGCGAGCTCTTCGTCCTCGTATACGTTTTCTCTTTCTCTCTTTCCTCCCGCCCCTCTCCACTGTCTCACTCTCCCTCCCTCTCTCTCTCTCTCTCTCTCTCTTTCTCCATCTTCCTATCCGTATCCGTGCGGTACACGTATCTACTGTGCCGCAGTACGTACGGCACGACGATCACTGTACTTAGAACTCTACCTATCGCCACATACCGGGTGTTCCACGAGCATTCAAAGTTTCCGGAAGTTGAGGAGATTCTTGGAAGAAACGATACGGTATCCCGAGATATGCAAAGTTCATCGAGCAAACGTAGAAAGGACGGAACTCGTATCTCTTTGCTCGAGCAATTTACACCCGTAAGATGACGAAGACTCGGGCAAGATTATGTAGAACCGAACGACATGAACGACTCCTTATCTCTATTCTCCTAGAGATAGAAACGAATGAGATAAAAAAACTTTTACAAGATTACAAAGATCATTCTTTTGATTATACCTTAATGTTTCTTATTTGTTCGTTAATATCTTACGTAAATCACATTTCGTGGATAATAAATAGTTTTGTCGTATTTAAAAAAGATTCTTTATTTATACTCTCCTGTAAAGCTATTTGAAAAATATCCGAATGAAAATGTCGTATCGCTAAGGACTGTTATATACATGGAATTCGTAGTTTTCTTTGCGCGGAAGATATGAGATCCTAAAAGTACTTACTAGAGAGACGAAAAATAAGGAGAGAGGGAGAGATAGTGCCTCGGTAGAGAATACCGAGTAAAGTATAGGTGGTATAGGTATAGTATTACCGCATAAGGCTCGGTGACCGAACTAAGGCGTGGGTGTTAGGCGGCGTTCTCGAAGCTATACACCGAGCACGCATTAAGTGCACCACGGGCATTTGTACGTGAAATAGCGCCTTATGCGCTATCTCCTTGGAAGCTGCGATATATTGGCGAAACTGGACTTGTTCACCGCGTACTCGCGTAGGAGTCCTTTATCAGTGCACCGGTAGGGTGCACGCCCTGCCAATTTTATTTCACTTACGCTCTTTACCAATGGCCTTTCTCCCTTTTTTTTTCCTTTTTTCTTTTTCTCTGCTCAACGCGCTCTCTTTTCTTACCAACGAACACTAAACTCGGATAAGATTCGATATACACTTGTCCTCTTTTACATTCTCGAAGCTCTTTACAATTTAGCTCTTGAATTTACAAAAAAGAAAAAGAAAAAATAAAAGAGAAAAGAAAAGAAATTTACAATCTTATCCGATGTATTAATGTTCGTACCGAGAGGACTAAGCCTTCCTCGACAGCCAAATCCCGTCTCACAGAATGCTCGTCGTTCGTGAATCGAACGTAACAACGATAACAACGATCACGATCTACTTTATTTTCTCGCAGTGTTATTTAATTCGGTGCTCCTATTAACGTTTATATATATCGCCATAGTTGTATTCTCATTGCGAAATTAAATAGGACGAGGAATGTTCTTTTCTTCCTTTATTCTTTATTCGAAAAATCTTATTCTCCGAAGAAATTCAATCTCCGTTCGATCGTTTCGATCTCCCCTGTATTTTGTATCGATCTCGTGCCAGGAGAATCTTTTTAATTAAAATTGAACGACCATGGAACACAGGGTGGAAACCTTTATTTTCCAAGTACGTTCGAGTAATTTAATCGCAAAGATAACTCAGGAAGAATCGTCAGAAGCCAGATTGTAGGTAGGTCATATGTACGGGCCGACGTGCGTCGAACAAAAGTTCTTTATAGATAGCCCTTGATGATACGTCCTGGGGGCAACACCTGCTCGTGATACGCCACTTTACCTTCAACGCAAACCTGCTCGCACGTCTATGTATTATATAATACAAGACCGTGTATTCCTATCCGAGTCTTAGCAAGTACGGTGGTCGCGGTAGTTATGTTGGTTATAGGCGTTATAGAGTCTCTCGTCTGGGCTGGAAGAACGTTGGGGTTTATAATACGGGTACAGTCCGTACAGACATCTTGGAACGTTTAGTTATCATCGACACGGTCGGCTTTCATTTACTTTCGTTGCGTTCTCTCTGCAAAGTTGAAAGAAAAAGATCGGTCGCTTATATCTCGAAAGTTTTCTCTTACAAACGGGAATATAATGTAGTTTTCTTTAATCTTCGATCTTTGAACGAATCGTTAGCGATAGGAAGAGTACATTTCCTGCTGTGCCACGAGGATCGTATCCCGGAACACGGAGTTCCTTTAAAATACAGTAAAACGCGTGTATGACCATGACACGTGTATTACGGAAAAAGAAAAAATGAGAGAAAAAGAAACAGGAAAGTACAGTGTTCTTCGTAAATACGGATCCAAGACTAAATATATAACGCCGCACGATCTTGGAACGATCATCGCGTATGGATTCTAATAAGCGATTCGTTGATAGATTTTCAGTCACGATTATGAACCGATCGATCGTTTGCTTAATTTTTTTTTCGGAAAAGAAAAAGAAGAGAAAAGAAAAGGAAAAAATCCTAAGACGTATTCCCGTCGATGTCGTATACTGTACCGGTAATCGTCGAGGCGGAATCGCGAGTAGGAGACACGCATAGTGCGTATGCCGCATCTAACGAGCGACTCAAACGCAAATCTAATATCTAAAATCTTTCCTTAGTGCTGGCTCTCCACGCGTACGCGTGCGTCTTTCACGAGTTTTCCATCTCTCAAGCTCATTACGCGAATCATTCGTATAGTAATCGGATAAAGAATCGGATAGAATTTCCTTTTAATGCGTTCGCAAACTTTTCCCGTTTAAATCTCGCTTCGAAAACGATCAGAGAGGAGAGTGAATTAAAAAGAAAATTTCGTGGAAATAATCGAACGATCGTGACGCTTATCTTTCACGTTAAGAAAACTCGCGGAAGGTGTTGAACACGTGAAAAAGAGAAATGGAGGGTCTTAGCACGAGCGTGTCGAAGTAAATAAGCCGAAGCTTCGTTCGTTCGAATGCCGTCTCGCTCGTGAGGATATAGCTTTCCATACGTTCATTAAGGCCGATCGTTTCGCCCAAGTCACGCGCGAAATCTTATTAAAAATCGGCTCGCTTAAACACGCCGATTATTATTAGCGTTCGTCGAACATGGAATATATATTAGGTGCTCGCGAGAGCACCATCTCCTTTGTTTCAGATCGATTTTCTCGTCCAAGGAGAAATCTTGATTTTTTCTTTTCCATTCGGAAAAAAAAGAAAAAGAAAAAGGAAGAAGTACCACGCGATATAATAACAATTCATTTAATTCCGCATGTGAACGCGATCCGGAGATAAGACAAATTTCAAGAAATAGAAATTAAGAGAGAAAACAATACCAAAAGTTTTACGTAGTGTCTGAATGTTAAGATGGTCGGTATCACGAAACATTAATTTCATTTATAGCATACCGCAAACACGTCGACCATACACTCTCACGAGTATCGAAGTAACATCAGCTTTCGATACAGCTCAAGCGAGTAACAGTATACACGCTATCGGTATCCAGGCCGTAAGCTCTCACAAATTGCAACAATATTACCAATAATTAATACGCATCCTTTGGTAAATTAAATAGGCTCTTGAAAAACTAAGAAAGAATCAATTTAAGTATACCGATCGACCGAGACCAGCCATACCATTCATTTATATTACTTAACGTAAATACCAATAATACCAGCTCCCTAGAGTTACTCTTACGTGACGCCAGAAGATTAGCGTAGTTAAGCGTTAAAACGTTAAAATGTCGGGAAGAAAGAAACAGTTCCTTTTGCCCCTTTATCTCTCACCTGAAAAGGAAGAAAACAGAGACGAATGGTAGAAGAGAGGAGGGAAGGGGGGGGGGGAGAGAGAGAGAGCATAATCTCTTCAATACATTTTTACATTGAACTTCCTGCTCTCGCGTAAACGCAAGTTCGCTTCAAGGAGCTCACGCCCACCGGTATTCAGATTCGTGACTAGGAACTGGGATTCGCTGACCCATGACTGGCCAACGACTAGATAGGATAGAGTCTCGGTCTCCGTGCAGAAGAGAAGGACGAGAGGAGGTAAAAGAGGAAGACGAAGAGGACGACGAAGAAGAAGAAGAAGAAGAGGAGGAGATGGAGGAGAAGGTAGAAAGATAGAAAGGATGAAGATGGGGAGGAGAGAGGAAAGGTGGTAGAGGACGACGCCCCGTTCTCCACTCCCACGTTCCATAGCACATCGAAAGGAATTACTATATCAAACGGCAGCGTGAGAGAAAGAAAGGTCTGACGTTAATGAAACAACGTTTAGTCACGTCTCCGTGTTAGCTCGCTTCGATTATTGTTACGAAAGGCCAGACGATAGCGAAGAATCGGCTACGTCGAAATCAAACTCTAATCTCCTCGTAATTAGCGATATATCGAATGCTTTCGCGACACAGTGACCCGACCCTATAGGGTCCAACTCATTAAATAGCTGGAGTGATGCGCGCTCTCTCTCTCTCTCTCTCTCTCTCTCTCGTTTCAGTTCTTGAAGCTCCTCGGAAGACACGTTGTCCCTGGTTCGAGCAGAGGATGTTCCGGTAGATAGAATTCGCGAGCTTGTGCATTGTTGTACCATCTCTGGTTCTTTTGTAAGGGAAGAAAGAAAAGAAAAACCGTACTTAAACGTTCCTCCTCGCTCGTTGCATTCAATGATCTCTCGTTCCGCTCGGCGTTTCTCGTATTGTGCTCTCATTTACAAAGCTCCAGCACGGTTCGCCTATTCCGCAAATTTAGCACTCATTTTCCTGCGAAACGTCGAGCCGCTTTCCTCGGCATAAATTCTAAAGAAGTTATGGAAAACCGAGAGAAAAAAGAATTTTTCAAAGAAAAAAGTCGGCTTTATGATATCCGTGGATGCGTTCAAAAATCATGGCCGAGAGATCTTCTCTTTCGATGGAATAGTTTTCGATCTGGAAAAGTGAATGCTAAAGGAGACATAAAGAATGAACGCGTTTTGTACGAGTCCCCGTTGGCGGATAATAAGGAAGAAGAGCTCGGTAGGCGCGCACAAGGGAATAGGCCTATAAATAACGAAATTTTGTAAAAGCGCATCAACATTCCGTACGTCAAGCGAGTCAAGCCGTGCGCGTCTAAAATGTATAAACCCAACGAGAATCGCTTCACGGTGCGCTTCTTTTAATTTTCCGGCCTGTATATCACTGTCGCGTTTTGTTAAGGGCCTACTATTCCATTTGCTCGTACACCACACTCTCTGATTAGTCAGATGCATTCGGCTATAACTACCGTTTTCTCTCTTTCTCCCCCTGCCTTTTGTTCTCCTTCACTTACTTCCCTTGCTCTCTTTTACCCAATCTCAATGCTACGAGTAGGTACTTGAGATACGAGGCCAGAAATTGGCAGTACTTTTAGCCTTTTTTCTTTTTCCTTTTCGCAAAAGAATATTCGCATAAGTTTCCCTTGGAGATTTCTCAAGGAAAGACGGTACGAATAATTAAAAATAATTAATCTAGGCTAAAACTTAAATCAATCATCCAGTTATATTTAGCTTTTGACAGCAACATATGACTTTCTTCTCGGTTTCAGCAAAAAAAAGAAAAAAAAAAAAAAAAAAAAACAGAAAAAAGAAACAAAAAAAGAACAGAAAGATAGGAGGGAAAGAAAGAAAGCGAAAGGCGAAGAAAAAAGATTCATGATCGAGAAAGAGAAGTAAAGAGATCTTCATACTTATGCATGAGACCGTAGGTATAGCAACGGCCTAATGTGCAGTCAATGAATGATTTATAGAACGGTATCTGCTTTTTATTCGGCCAGATTCAGGTTGCCGCGCTTGGGGCATCAGTTGTATACTGTCGAGATTGCTTGCCCGAAGGATTCAAGAGCGATTCCGTGTAATTGCACTAACCGACTGAAAGACGTTTAGGTAAATTCGTTGTTACGTCGGAAACTCGAACGATTTTCTTCCAACGATTTGAAATTGAAAATTTTACACCTTATTTATCATTAAATCGTCGGCTTCGTTTCACTCGCTCGAAGATCGAACGAGATTTCTCACACTCTGTCCATCTATATTACTTTAATGCGTTATTAATGAGTTTTTTTTCCTCCTCTATTCGATCGTCTTATCTCGATAGCGTAAGAAAAAAGAAAAGAAAAGAAAAAAAAAAAACAAAACAAACAAACGTAAAACCTTTCGACGATTACGCAAACGAATTATTTGCAAATAACAAGACTCCTTGCGTAAGGTTGAAATTATAATTAAATCATGCACCACTTTCACGACGAATCGTTCCTCCGTTGACATCGATTATATCGAGAAAACGCGGTCGACGACCCCGATTAGCTAATGTTACAAATACCGAACATCGTAGCGTCGAGCAGCAAATGATTTCATTGAGGACTTCCTTCGTTAAGCACAAAGGGGAACGAACGATTGCCAAAGATCGACTTCGTACTATTTTCTCGCTAGTAATATCCCGTCAACCGATTAAGAATAAAAATTCATTCTTATCTAACTCGTTAATACGTTCTGCTCCAATTGAAAGACTAGTCAACTTGGATGGCCAATCGCTTCATTACGGATCTGTACTTATCGCTCGTCACTTTTTGCAATTATCAAAATGATCGAGATCGAGGCATCCATAGGTGGCAGCAAGTGAGATCCGAAGGTACAAAGAGAGAACGAGATCTTGCTGCTCGAACGGTGACGTTGTAGGAAGCTCGAAACGCATTCCATTAGCATACCTTAACGATAGGCGACCACGCGTAACAGAGTCGCTGAATTACAGACGTCAAAAGATGATTGGCGGCTGCGAGAATTGAAATTATATTTACGTGCCATTTGTGAGGAGCATTTCAAATGTTGGCGCGACGAACGCTCGGAGATCGTTCCAAAAACTCGGTATACCAAAAGGAACGTGATTCGTTAGATCTCGAAGATGTGATTCAACGTAAGAGCGACGAACCCGTCGTTCTCGTACTTTGTCGCTGGTCCAAGGTCACACCGTTGAGTCTCATGCGACATTCACGGATTCGTCACGATCCAGTGTCAACGACCTTCCCTTGCGTTTTTATTTTTAAACAACCGTCATTAAAAGACCGGCCCCGCACTTTCTTTCAACGCTATAATTACATTCCTTCCCTCGAACTTGTAAACGCGATGAAAATAAGTATCTGTGAAAATGTGCCGTTCAATTGGTATAACGATCGCTAAAACGTATATGGATCTTTGATACACTTTTTCAATCTCTTCGAGCATTCGCATCGCATAACATTACACACGTCCTATTTATGTGCCTATGCTTGCAGATGAGTGTGAAACTTTTTTTTTTTTTTTTCCTTTTACTACGTCCTTGTTTCGCTAATAGGTATCCGTTGATATCGAACGAGTTGACGGAAGAATCGATGACATTTATGTTTCGGCAATACTCGTACGAATTCGCTCGAGGTAAAATTCTACACGAAGAAGCGAAAGCCTTCCGGGTAATGCCGTCGCAAATAGCAAAAAGATCGAGTTAAAAGGACGTGGGGACGATGCCATCCGGCAGGTCTCCTCTTCTAATCCAACGGCTTAATACACAGTGTATACTCTTTTCCGCGTCTCATTATTCAATGATGATTACGTGACGAGTGTCGGCGAGATGCGAAACAGGCTCCAATTACGAACACTACGGAAACTGGTTTTCTGCCCAAACGAATGCGTGTCGGGTATAACGCAACGGCTCTACGTATTTCAATACTTGCTGTGGAGTAAAAATAAAATAAAATAAAAGAAATGTCTATGAATAACTTAACCTTAATAATACTTTATATATCGTATATATCAGCCATTATATGCGAATATTCTGGATAATTAAATAAA
>NC_060959.1:11473906-11543906 GCF_910589235.1 Vespa crabro
TGCGTGAATTCTTCTAAAGCTGGCCGACCGTGAACGTTCTCCCCTCTCTTCTCCTTTCTCTCTTTTGGGTTCATCCCAGTAGCACTCGGCCATTTGGTCGTGAAAAGTAAAGAAGCCGTTAAAAGGGGTTGCGTATCCTTAACGAGACGCTTATAAAGTTAACGTGTCTTCGACACACCGAGCTATATTTACGTATGCTGTAACTTTCGAGCTTGAAAAATTCTCTTTCTCGCTAAAGGCGGTAACGTAGGGTTGCGTCTCGAAATTACAGTCCGTCGGTCTGGTAAATGCGAAAACGAGAGGACGTCTGATTCGAACGGAGGCAATCGACTGTAAAGGAGAACGAGTGGCGAACTGAAAAGGATCGATAAGAGTAATGAACGTCGCGAACTTCGAATTCACGCAGAAGGAAATTTGCATGCTCTCAAAGCAGAGAAAGATTTCACTAATGTACGGAATTTCGAAAGATTAACTTTTGGAAAGGACGTTGGAAGATTCACCAACTCTCGCCGATGTGGTTTACGGAACACGAATTTCCTATAATAATGAGATATTGAACAAAATTCAACGCTCTACCAAGATGATTCTCGGGTTAAATAAAAATCGATCCATAAATCGATGATCCTAATATTATTCCTAAGTATTACCTAAAAATGTGCGGTGCACCGAATATCGATCAAATTCTCAGTTTCTAAAAGTCCACGTGAATAACATGATCCCCTTTATCTACGTCATTCTTTGAAAATTTCGCCACGTGCGTCGAGAGATCGCGGAAAAGGAGAATCCTTCGTTGTTAGAGCCATTTAGCATCAAGGGGCAATTTTCGATCGTCACGAAATCACCGTCAGCACGTGACATCATTTCCATGCCACGGGCGAAATCATCCTCCTTTCACTCTTCAAGCGCCATGCTACCATTCCGTTTTTCCATCCAGTCGCGCATATGTGCGTACATGTGTGTGTCCGCGCGAGGATCTTTTATACATATGCATGCGCGCACACACACACACACATATTTATATATATATATATAAATCGACACTCTTCGAAGGATAGCACCCTACGAATAATAAACTCGGCATAGGATCTCGACTTGTTTCTCGCTTTTGTCAACGACTGAGAGCGAGCTTAATTCGACGCGCATCGAGGCGACTAGGGCGACGCGGTGGAGAGACGAAGGGTTCACCGGGAAGGATAAAAGGAATAAAAAGTAAGAAGTAAAAGAAAACGAAGAAGAAGAAGGAGGAGGAGGAGGAGGAGGAGGAGGAGGAGGAGGAGGAGGAGGAGATCCTCGCGCGAACAGGCTGAGCGTCGCACAGCCGGTTGGCGTTGCCGTGGCTATAATCGTCCTCGCGTGTAATGTACGATCGGTAGGAGGACGCAACCCAGTGGGTTTCTTAGCGAGTAAGGGAGCGAGTAAACGAGCGTGCGCTCGCACACTAGCATCTCGTCGAAGAAACTGGTGTGTGCTCGCCGCACGATGTCAATGACACTGCGTTGCTGCAGCTGCTGCACACATAAGTCAAGCCAAGCAACAACGACACACGTGCGAGCCGCGCGCACGGCAGGTACGTGCGTGCCGAAGAGAGGCACTGTCCTGCTTCCACAGCGAGCACAGACCTGGGAAGACCAAAAAGACGAAGACGACTCCTTCTTCTTCTTCTTCTTCTTCTTCTTCTTCTTCTTCTTCTTCTTCTTCTTCTTCTTCTTCTTGTTCTCCTCTCTTCCTTTCCTTTCCTTTCTCTTCTTCTTCTTCTTCTTGTTCCTCTTACTTCAACTCACTTACGCGTATGCGTTCCGTGCACGAGGGCAAAAGTCAAATATTTCCGCTTCGCTGGACGAAGTCGATACTAACGCAATTCAGTGTTACGATCACTTTTCTATACTTAACAATTCATCAAAATTTGCTTTCAACAATATTGATCCTTATATTTTCTTTAATTAACTCCAATGATAATAAATTTCCGTTCTTTCTTCGTCCTCTTCTTCTCGGATCTGATTGATCCAATATCTCTTAAATTTTCATGATTCATAACTACTCGACAAATTTTTGTCTTTCTTATCTCTCGTTTCTCTTAGCTTTTTCCTTCGCAGAAAGTCCGTTTACAAGTTGGTCGAGTACTCGGAAACGTTTCGAATCGCGATCGATATTTCGCGGTTTTCAAGCGGACTCAGATGGATGATCGTAAGAATATTACGAATGTATGCCACCAGCTGACGGACAGAAGACCAAGACTGTACGATCGAACTAATGATGATAATTCTTCGAGCGCCCATACCGAGGAAAACGTTGATATTCTTCAAGTAATATCGTCGGACATTTCTCCAACGAGGGTGATTATTTACAGAAATTATTACATCGATTATAGCGCGTAAACGCGAATTACGCAAGTACAAGGGGCCAGCTGTTCGTCCTCCGCGATCTTCCGTGCAAGTAACAAAGTGCCATCTTTCTAGTATATATTACTTTCCTCATAAAAAGGAAGGTATTCTTTCGTCGAGCTGAATTGGGTTAATTAGAGCGAGTATATACGTGTGTGCATGTGTACGTCGAGTAACTACCAAAACGGAGAAAGGAATATATAGTCGAATAGCAAAGAACTCGTTTCGTGAGAACATTTTCTACTTAGGACACGTGCCGTGATCGCAAGCTCCTCTAATCGACTAAACTCTGACCACATAAACGGAATTTAAACTCGAATAAATTAAATTAAGATCCATGGAACTCGGTCCAGTAATGAGCAATGATAGATCGATTGTGTATGTGTGTGTGTGAGAGAGAGAGAGAATTGATCCTTTCTTATAAGATTCTTATAAGAACAAAAATCCAAGATAAAGCTGAACAAAACGAAATAATAGTTGTGTATTTATTTAAGAATTACATACAACTCGACGCGAGCTCTCAAATCGATGTCCTAATAACATAGAATCGAGACATTTGGATCTTTTAATATATTAATCGCGTCGTTTAATTGCGAGTACACCGCAACTCGGTGCTAATGTAGAAGGAAAGAAAAAAAGGAAAAAAGTACGTCCTCATTAAACGAAGGCGTGCAATTAAAAATCGAGCATCGGGCAGGTTATCTCGTAACTACAAAAATAAATTACGAGCTTGTCGTAATCTTTGATATTTCGAGCAAGGAGAGAAAAAGAAAAAGAAAAAGAGAAAAGAAAAAAGAAATAAAAAGGAAAAGAAGAGAAAAAAAAAGTACACGGTAAGTTCATAACGAATGGACGGCATTAATCTCGGCAATTCTTTCGCATGCGTTGCGCGTTGCCGCATGCGTGGAGCCGATCGCGTCCTGCCTCTACATTTGCTTACAACGTCTTGCCTTTGCACCGTTTATGGCTTACATCGGCGATCTGGTGCTTGACCATTCTGTTTCTTCTCTTTCTTTTTTTTTTCTTTTTCTTTTTTTTCTGTACACGCTTGTAATTATAGTAAATTCGCTTTGTACCGTTCCAAGTTGAGTAATCGTTGCGAGCTTGCGCTTTTTATTTCCAATTGTGTCGCGATGTGACGCAATCAAAAGAAATTTTGTTCACAACGCAACGATTGACGATATATTATGACAATTTACTATTCTCTCTCTCTCTCTCTCGCATCTTTCTATGAGGTCGAGGGTCTATGCTCGCTCGGGCGAACGCAGACGAGCTTAATTTTTTTATATCAGGATGGCTGATTCCTAGCGATCCTTATAATAGCTCATCAACGCGACCGACACGTGCTCAATTACTTCTATAAGCCGCACATCCCACGCAATTTATTCCTTCAGACTAAACTCCTAGAACGTCTGAGTCAGTCGAAGACTGACGATGATACTTCGAACGATGTATTTTTCTATCGGGACTCTAGGCACTTTTTGTGAATGATTGTGCGTTAGGATTCTCCTAAGGAACGTATCAGTTTTCCAGAGCCACTTTCGAGGCACTTATCAAAGTGTGTTCTAATGAAATCACTATTTCATCGAAGAGAAAATATTTATTACACGATCGATTTATTGGCAATCGCACGTTAAGGAACATTTCGAGAACTTAATGACGACTGTTGAGAAACGTATCGTCGATCACCGAGATAGCCGATTTTGTAGTCACGTTTACGAGGCTTCGCGTATAACTCGCGATAATTATTTCTCACGTACTTCCGGAATCGGCGGCGCTAAAACATAGCGGTAAATAACGGCAGCAAAGAAGCTCCATAATGACTCAGTGCTTGCTGGTTCTAGTCTTAAAATCTCACTCGTCTCTTTCACGAAAGAGTCCATGTATTTTACGATTTACAAAGTAGAGAAAAAAGAAAATATGAAGGTCGACTTTTACTCGAAGACGTACCTGAAGGAATCGCTGGACACTTGACTTGCTTCCTCTCGAGACAGGCTCTTACGGGCACTTATTTGGCCTCCCTTCGTCCCTCTTTTTTGTCTTTTCGACGGAGAGCGAAAAAGATATCGTCGTTCACGGGAAAAGGGATCGTGGGAAGTAAACGATACCGATCGAAGGAATTGAGATTAAGTCTTCCTTCGCGAAACCTTCCACGTCCTTTAATATCGAAAGACGATATTTTCATAGCGATAAGGACCATTCGCGAAGGACGAATGCGAGGAACGACGACGCGTCTTCCCACGATCGATCCTCTTCGATGAACTTCCTCGCGTCACTCGACGACTATCCTATTTAAGAAAGTCACGAAATAACTCTCGACTCTTCGAGTTTCCGCTGTAATGGCCGTTGCGATCCTTTCACGAGCATTCGAGATATGCAAAGTCAGCGTGGAATCGCAAGCCAAAAATTTGGCAGCGAGCCTCACGGTCCGAAGTAATGATCTGTAAAAATTGCCCGCTCACTTTCTGCGTGGGATAATGATAGATCGTAGTAACGGCGACGCAAACTCATGATAAACTACAATCGAAATCCCGTTCTAATTTTCTTAAATGTAATTATAACTTTTATAAATTTGAACGAAGCTGAATTTTAATTATCTTACACGCTTTCAATCGGAGAAGGATTCGTGAAAACACTTATCGCTTACAAACCTGAACGCCACCTTAAACGTCTTTACGTTACGCAAACGACTTACACTTTCGCATTGCTTTTTTGCTTCCCACAACGTGCATACACCCACCAGCGTCTGCACTTCCCACTTAATTGCTTTCAACCCACTACGATTTAGAAATTGCTCTTATTTTCGTCTAAATAAATATATTTATATAGTTATCGTACCGAAACTCTTTGAAAAGAAAACGTGCTACCTTAATTAATCTGGGACGATGATACGCGAAAAATTTTACGAAAGAAGTTCGTATATCAAAGTAGCAGAAAGAGAGAGAGAGAGAGAGAGAGAGGGAGGAAAGGGAAGATCGTAACGTGTATCACGAGTAATTTAACGGTCATTATGCGTTTGATCCACTAATGGCCTCGATATATAGTTCGCATTACTACCGGAGCGCGAAAATGTTACGCATAACTTTCGACCCGAATACGAAGCCTAAAAAGAATAAAAATAAGGACAATGTATGTATCTGTAAACACTGTCTCTCGTGTCTTTTAATAAAAGTACATATCCATATACTTCGTGTATATTAAATTATTCTCATTCCCTTTTCCTCGTCATATTTCTCTCGCTGAGAGTACAACCGAGCGTAGGCGGAATTTTAAAACTTCCTCGTTGCATCGATATTTTCCATCCGAAATTACGAGCAACGCGTGCTCGTATGTATGGACACATGTACAAAAAGAAATGTTCAACCGGTTCTGGCTTCGTTTGAACAGCTTTACGAATAGGAAATAAGAAAAACAAAAAGAAAAAAATAACATTTTCCCGATCGACGAGCAAATTGATATGGACGAAAAATAAACGGCATAAAGAATAAAAAACAAACTGCCGCAGCTTGTTTTTTTATTCTTTATGCCGGTAAAAAACAAAGAAAAAGGAAAAAAAACAAAACAAAATTCGCGTAAAAAAATTAACCTATCGCATATTTCATAGTTGGAAAAATTAATCTCTCCTCCATTCGCAAACGGGGTTCAATGAAAGTGAATGATGTCGCATCGTGTTTTTCCAGAGCATTCGAGAAAACTTTATGGAGTTTGCTCTTCTCTTTCTTTCTCTGATTCTTCGTCTCGAAAAGTCGTATTCGAATCTTAACGGAGAGTCGGAGACTAGCTTGGCGCTCGAAAGGAATGAGGATAGAGGGAACGTTTAGGCCAGGCCAGATATATTTAACCTCTTCGCTGCGCAGTCCATCCGCAAGGAGCAACACTTGCTCTCCCCGATTTAAATAAATGCACGCTCCGAATACCAGCCATTGTTTCACTCTACGGCGCAACGTCCTCCATGCGACTTTTTTCTATAGTAAGAAAGACAAACTATTCCTACGATTGTACTATGCCACGACGTATCTATAATCGTGAAAGTCTTTATGCGAATCGCCTACGAGATCTCCATCGAGTATCGACAAAATTCTTTTCTCAATTCGCTCCCCACTTCTCGTTTTCAAGATACGTATAAGTACTTGTTCAGACGATTCCTTAAAATGACGTATGGTAGTTAAAATCTAATGTGAAATTATTTTTGTCATTTCATGAATTCGTTCGAAACAATTCAAAGTTATTCGTCAATCCAATGAGCTCTTTCTTGATCTCCGATCCAATAATTCCGGGTCAGTAAGACTTTTTGATCGAACACCTGCCCAATTGCGCAGGACAATAAATTAAGACACGTCCGAATAATCCAAAGCATGTCCTTCTGTAGCAGCCCACGCGAAACCCACCGAGTTCGTTCGGAAGGGGAGCAATGTCGATTTGCTGACGTGCCGTTGTCAAACTTTGGATGTAGTCATCGTGAGTCATCGATCTTAACAGCTGTCGTCCGATTTCTGATTCAGCAATTAATTCATTCCTACTTTGTTTCCTCTCGCAAAGAATCGTCGCATTTGTTCAATGAAAAAAAAAACCTGATGAGTTTTCGATGCGTCTTACCAAATACGAAAATTTCTTCCGACTAGATTTCTTTCTCAAATAAAACCTATACACGCAATATGTATTAAAAGTAATTTAAAAAAAAATGCCCATCATAATGATTTCTGTATAAAAACGTTTGACAATCAATTTGCACGTAAATTGACAAACGTGACGAACAAAGAGAAAAAAAAGCGACGATATTTTTTGACGCTTCTTTCATAGAATCGCGCGAGCAGAGAAATCAAAGAGCTTTCAGAGCTGATGGAAGAAACGGAGAAAGGGAGAAAGAGAGAGAGAGAGGGGGGAGAGAGAGATAGACTGTAACGGAAGGAGTATCGGACCCACTGTGAACTCGTGATAAAAATAGACGTCGAAACACCGCGAGCAGCACCCTTTCGCCGAGCCTAAGTGCATAAGTACCGTCGAGTGCTTGACCAGTTAATCGGAAGTACACGCTACAGGCGGTCGATGGGACGTCAGCACGAAATGAGAGAAAGAGAGAGAGAGAGAGAGAGAGAGAGAAATGCGTACGTCACCGCTAGCTCGAAAAGCGAGAAACATTGAAATAAAATTGAGATAAAAGACGTGCGCAGAGTCAAAATCAACTAAAAAAAGAAACCACTTAAAAAGAGTATTTAAAAAACCTGGTCGTCTCCGTTTGACCGATTCGATCGAGAATAATGTTTACTCTCACTTTCCTTGATTCCTTCGAAAGAACGTCGCGTTCTTGGACTTTGTTTGATCCACCGAAACATCCTTCAAAAATCTATTGTCCCCTTTTTCTCCTCGTTAGCTCCTCTGTAGAGAATTTCCCATGACCAAACTAATCATATTTATTCCTAAGCCAAGGTATTACTATTCAAAACGACAAGATAAACATTGATTAAAGCTAAATTATAATTGAATTTGTGTTGTACGCTTATGGAAGGTAAAAAGTTTGCTTCCTCACGAAGAAGTAATCCGAAAAGAGGGAATCGGTAACGCGGGAAAAATTCACCGAGTTAGAACAAAGTTGCGCCAACAAGCCTTTCGACGGTCGAATTCATAAGGCGTGAAGACATTTAATTGTATAAAAAGGAATATTTTAACTCCCTCGGTATATTCAAGAAGTAGAGACGAAAGATAGGAGAGAATCATTCCGTCTTCTCTTCGTACTTGCTACGAGAGAAGAGAGATACGCGGAGAGCCCGCACCGGAATCGTGTTTCGACTTTCACTCTGATCTGTTACGCCTCGACAATATCCAGTCGTCTCCTCCCACTCCTCCTCCTCCTCCTCCTCCTTCTCTACCTCCTCGCAACGATCCTGTTCCGATTCCTGTTGCGAGGCTACAATGTAACAAGACGTATAAACGTGCGCGACCAATAAACCATGCGGAGTTAGTCGTTCGAACTTAATGACGTCAGAGTTGCGGGCGAGAGATAATGCGCAGGTGTGCGTACTCGCTTCGTCTTTTCTACGAGATAAATTTTTGCTATTCTAAATTCATTAGGTCACCACGAGTCGACCACCGTAGTCGATTTCTTCGAGAAATCGAACGAGCTTTCGATACGATTAACCGATAATCAAAAAAACGAAACCAATCATTACCGTTCGACATCGGTCCTTATCGTATATATCCTTTATAGATAATATGAATATTGAACCGATAAACCGTGCGTTCGTTAAACTCCGTCGAGGGTTTCTATTTTCCAAGCGGTCAGAATGCGACTTCTTTGTGAAGGAAAAAGAAACAAGAATGAGAAGAAGGAGAAAAAGAAGAAGCAGAAGAAGAAGAAGTGGATACTGCGTGGACCGCCCGCGAGCGAAGGGAGAATGCGTCAGTGAACTCAGGTATAAAGGGTCAGGTAGTACGAGAGCTTCAAGATGTTGCAAGCGAGAGGCAAGCTAAAGTTGGGAGCAAAAAAATGTATTGCTTTGAGTCAGTGAACCTGAATTTAAAAATAAGGACAAATAAGGATCTTCATGTATACAGATGCGTAAATAATGAAACAAAGAAAACATCCGACTCGTCGTCACAAATCCAGAGAAAGAGAAATGCGTTCGTGAGCTTTCTCTATTTGCATCTCTCTCTCTCTCTCTCTCGCTCGGAACTTATTTAATCTCAAAACTTACTTCGATTCCGTAGATTTCAAAGTTAAACGCGACATGCCGCGTGCAATGATACCGTAAATATAGATCAATTTGGAAGATAAGGATTAAGTCTCGAGATCGATCATACATATTCGGACATCTCGTGATTCATGGCCGTAGTTACGCAATCATTGAAGAACGATCTCCCTGAATGAAATAAAATTTTGTTACGTCTTCGTACGTCCTCGTGCACGTCTTCGAACGATAATAATTTATTCTTAGCCTCGTAGGTTTAAGGGTCGGTCGATAAGATCTACAAACATTAGCTTTCCCTGATATACCAGTGTGCATGAACCTTAAACGCACGACTATCGATCGTGTATCTTTGTAGCTCGACTATATATACAACGAAACTAAGCGATAGCGAAACTAAGATACCTAAGTTAATCACTGACCCGCTCAATAATCGATATAATCAATGAAAAAACAAAGAAGAATGATGTTATTTATAGAAAATTTTCACCTTTTAAGGAAAAAATTGATATAGACAAGAGACTCGATTAAATTAAATTAAATTAAACGATTCAAAAGTGATTTTTAGAATCATTGCCTAAGTATTTCCTCGTCGAAGTCATCGAACTTTTACATCGTCAATCTCGAAAGTGTTTATTTATTTTTCTTTTTTTTCGCACGTTTGTTGCTCGTACGTATAATCGAAGAGCGTAATCATCGAATACTATCGCGCTTTCCCTTTACTTGCTGCTGTCACCAATGTCCACCGACATGATAAAATAAGAGCTCGCTGGATTAGCAGGATTACCAACGATTTAACTCATGACGGTCCGAGCAAGCTGACAAACTAGATTAACGAGGCACGAAAATGTATGCTGCGTAGTCGGCAGCCTCGAGATCGATTGTCGTATTGCGACAGTAAGTGTTGGAGTGCTGGCACAACTCAGGAGGGTTGGTTCTCTTTCTCTTTCTCTGTTACACACACGCACGCGCGCGCGCACACACACACACACACACACACACACACACACATACATCAAGGGCGGACGAATGACCCTGAAGATCAAAATTCGCGCCATCTTCACGAGAGACATTTTCAGCATGAACCATGCCAATTTCCTCTCTCGACGTTTCACCTCCGATGAATTCGGCATTGCATGATCTTAAACGTCGAAATTAAAGGAACTTACTTCTTCGTATTTGCAAACTCATATATATACATTGTTTTCGCCTTGTCGATACAAGAAACGAAAACTTTGTTCTCAATGAGGACCAAGATTACATGAATGGGCCTTGGCGCGAGCGGAAACGTGAACGCTAAAAATTGCCAATGCGTGTTCGCACGCGAGTAACCGCGCCATTTCTTTTTCATTTTTTTTTTTGTTTTCATTTTTCTTGTTTTTACCTTCTCTCCCTCTAACCGGTGAGACTCGATTTCTTTCTAGCAACCCATAATTTCTTCCCGCGGCTTCTTCCTTTTTCTCCTTCACGTCGATGAAAGAAAAAGGAAAGGAAGAAAACGACGTTACCGATGTTTCTTCTTCCCCCTCTCTCTTTCACTCATGCAAAACACATCTCGAAGGGGAAACTGTGCGTTTCAACATGCCTTAGTAAGTCTATGCCGCCGACTTGTACCCAGCTTATCATTATATATGTACTGTAATTACAGTGAATCCGGAGCTCTTAAAGAATTTTAAAACATCACGGTCGTTAGCCACGATCAGCTACCGATTACAAGTTTCCTATGTCGAATATGGTCGGGATAACAACGATATCGGGATAATTACAGTGATGCGAGATGCCGACGACAGAGTGAAAACCCTCGGCTAAGATCACGGCAAATCGATACCGTACATCTTTCCTTTTCATCGATATATTATAATAAGATAAAAGAAAAGAATAAACGAAAAATAAGAAAGTAACGGTTGTTCGACGTTCTTATCGCAAGTACCGCACTTCCCGCTCATTAATCGAGAAAGCTACGATTGACAACGACAACGTTTAAATTGATACCGCCATGTTCTCGCGAGTGTTCAAGGGTAATATTTTAAATCGATGGTAATTCTTTTTAATCGCTCTTTTGAAAACTTTACGCATTTTTCTTCTTAAACATTACAAATGTACGATCTTGTTCGATCCATTGGTGGAAAGAACGATACATTTTAACGATTAAAATTTCTTCCATTGCAAAAAGGAAATTCGTTTTCTGTACATAAAGACAAAGGTTCCCGCCGGTGCTTTATTTTGGTAACATTATTTTTCCTAAGAAAGACCTTTCTTCGCACGTGTCGAGAGGAGAGCACTTCTCGAGATCCCTCTTTCATCCTCTCAAAAGTGAATATATATCTCTCATGGCGATACGTACGAAAACAAGAGACGCGGTAAAGATGGTAAAGTTATCCAGCAACGCGGCGCATCTCTTTCTTCGTTGCGTCATTCTCAAGCGCGCGCGCGCGCGCGCTTGAGAAAACTCGTTGCACGTGTGAAAAATTTCCCTTCTCGTTTCAACGATCCGTTTCTTCTACTTCTTCCTTCACCTCAAAATATTGATCACCCTTTGATCATTCGAAGTCGAACCAACGGTACTAATAATATCGAGTAGATGAAAAAAAATCGTTCCAAGTGCCGTTAACGACGACGACGACGACGACGACGACGACGACGACGACTTAAGAAGTAATCGACTTTTTGTCACTTACCATGCAGGAGAAGTTCTCAAAGGCGTAGCGCCCGTGTACAATAAAGAGGACGAATGACGACGAGTCGAAGAAAAATCCAAAAGGTCCTGCGAGGAGGATTCTTCCTTCTCTCGTTGTTATCTTCGAGCGAAGGAACCACGGACGGAGAGCGTCAATAGAAAGAAAGAAAGAGAGATAGAAAGAGAAAGAGATTACGCATGTACGATGCGTGTGCGTGCGTTTCTCTACGAGAATAACGACGATGGAGGATCAGAATGTCACACGCGATCTATAGCTTCGAAGAATCTAGGGATCACTCTAAAAAAAAAAAAAAACCAAACGATTATAGCCGAAAGCCGAGAAAGAGACTTATAAGAAAGATAGAAAGCGCGAAACGTAAGGATAGATAGAGAAAACGCACGGGCGGTGCGAAAAAACGAAGAGACAACAACCGTACGGCACGCGGGTTCACCGGCCGACTGAAAGGATGCAGTCGCCATGCTCCGCTCACGGACCCCTGTGGCCCCTCGTGGTCCATGCCACCCCCCCACCACCGCCGCGAGCACCACCAACGAGAGAGACAAAGCGGCTGCGCGCGCACCTACACATTTTTTCAGGCTCCCCTCCTTTCCTCTCCCACCAGCACCGGCGGCGAGCCTTCACCGTGCTCTCCTCGCCCTTAGGCTCGATTCACACAGCTCTCTCGGTCGCTGCCTTCCTCCTTGTCGCTGAGCGAACGCAACGGAGAGAACGCTCTCTCTCCCCCTCTCCCCCGCTCCTCGGTCCGCCACTCTTTTTTTCGTTCCTCCACCGAGAGGAGAGGACTCGTCATAGACCCTGTTTACACCCCAAGGAGGGAGAGAGGGACTGTTACCGGTCTGGCTGCTTACACACGTCGATGCGGGGGAAAAAGGACGGCCTATCCTATTGCGCTCGTGGAATCGAACCGGGCGCGTCGCGGTTCGAAGGATGCGGATAATACCGATGACGCCCGAAGAAGATCGGAGAAGAGTTCTCTCCTTTCGTAGATTCTCTACCGGGAAGGGGTTTTCTCTTTCTCTCTCTCATACACGCACGCACACTCACACCTCTCTCCCTCTCTCTCTCTTTCCATCTCTACGAAGCCTCCTTCGTTTACGACAAACGAGAAGCGATAATTCAATCTCGAGTCCTATCTAAAAGAAGAAAGAGTTTTCTAAACTAATCCGTCCACTCGAAACTCTACCTTGAGCGATAAAAAATTGAACGAGGACGTAGAACCTTCTTACCCACAGTGTTTTCGCATTTCCTCGTTATCGACCGGAGTCGACGTTGAGGACGAGGACGACGCGTTGAAACGATCGATACCGTGTTTCTCCTCTCCACGCGGAAAACCATGAGAAATTGTTTTCAATTACTCGGAAATCGTATAGAAGGTTATAAGCTCGTTATTAAATAAAAGAAAAGGCCACAACAACGTGAAAGATGCGGCGTTTATCGTTGCAATTCTATCCTCTCGACGATAACTGAAAGCAGTGTAATCATTTAATTGTTCATTGTTAGCTCCCCACGTTATGTACGTTCAAGGGAGCCCTTTTCGTTGCAAAGAAGTAATTACCCCGTTTACTGATAGCGATGCACCGGATATCATAGATGATCGTGAGGATAGGTGAGCGCGTTTTAAAGGGTCTACGAACAAGAGCTCTCTCTCTCTCTCTCTCTCTCTCTCTCTCTCTCTCTCTCTCTCTCTCTCTCTTTCACTCTCCGAGCTAGCAAGACATTGTCGTAGAACGTTCGATAATTTGATAATATTCCAAGGAACATGCATTATTCGCTTTAATTAAAAATTATCGGCACCCTACGATAAGCTAATTTAACTATGTAAAAAGAAAAAGAGATAACGTGTATATGCATCTGTAGTCTCTATAGCAACAAGCGCATGTAAAATAATGTGTACCGTGGTTGTAAAATTGAACTGCGTCAATGGTCCGATCAAGTTACATCCGTTAGAACCGGCTGTTCTAATCTCGTTTTAAATAATAAATACTTGCGCGAGATAAACTAAATATGAATAAATTAAATACGTTCAATTAAATGTTTCTTTTTTTCATTTATTCCGTGAGATAACGTAACAGACAAAATTTTGCCAATATATTTTTGCATATACTAATCGTATTCTAATTAACTAAATCCGATAAATAATAATAACAAAGATTTGCAAACATTCATATACACGATCCTCTTTAAATTAAGAAATATTTTTGACATTCTTTGCGATTTACTGACCTCTCATCTTAAAATATCTTCAATGATACAAAAGCGCCATCTAGCTTTAGATGAAACAACTGGACGACTCGAAAGTTGAGAAAACAATACTTGATACCTACAAATTGAATAAAAAAAAAAAAAAATTCTTTTTTAATAATAATAAAATTACTCGTAATTATTGAGTAAATGAATAAAAATAATATTTATAATTCCGACGAAAATGGAATAATTATAACAACTCGTATCAACAATTGTAGACAGTACTTGGATTACTTACAATAATTAACAATAATGTTCATAATACAATCAATATTGATTACTCAGATATTACTGTATTTTCGCAATTTTGATATCTCAATAATGAGGTGTCATGGCGATGTGATGTATTTATAAAATGTTTCGGAACAATTATATATATATAATGTATTTTACACGCTAGTTATATATGCTAATTATTAATGAATTATTAATAAATTATTATTGTAATTATATACCTGCGTGAATTGTAAAGAAATTGATTTTATATATTTCTGTTCGAATATCAATTTTCTTATTTATTATTAATAACGGACAAGTACACAAAACGATCACTCCACAAACGAACGAAACCAGCGCCAAAAGTACCTTCTTCGCGTATGCATACTATATGACTCAAATTTATAACATTATGAAACATTTTGTCTTGATATATTATTTAAATCTATTCAATTTGGAAATTCATTTAATTATACTTTTCAATAAAAAGTATAAATCAACATTAATTGCTTTAAACTGAATATTTAATCATCCTTTGAAATCCATATTCTGTTACAAATAAGACCTAAACTGTTTATAGTTGTATATGTAGGTGAAATATATTTATTGAAGAAATTGTTTTAAAAATATTAAAAATTATTCGAAAAATATTATCAAAATATATTTCTATTTCAAACGCTTTATTGTAATTCGTTAAATAATTAAAACTTAATAAAATCTGCAATTTTTTTTCCAATGACGAACCTAATCTCCATCTGGTGATCACAAGTCATAACTATTTCTTGTCGTTTCTCTTGATTTTTGTAATTCGTGCTTGATGTATACTAATTTTATGCATTCCTACGACACTCTATATGTATTAATTTATAAAATTAAATTTTGCAATTTTCCATGATTGCTTGGTGTCACAACTGCATCTATAAATATTGCAAAAAGATATAATTGTTATGTTATAGGAAATAATAACTGTTATTAAATTTTCAGAAATATTACAACTTTGTTTTTCTTTTCAACAATGATGAATAACATTGTACTATGAAGATTATATTTCTTAATTTGCTTTTGGTAAGACAAATTAATATTAGAATATTTTGAAATATGATTTTATCATGTTATTTATTAAAATTGGAGATGTATTAAATATTTTATTACAACACATTATGATATAATAAAATTTAAATGATTTATTTGTACAAATGTGCCAAACACATGAAGATTTCTGTTTTAGCTACCTTCCATTTTGTCATTGAATGAAGAATTATTACATTATGTTAGTGATGATGTATCAGGTGGATCTTACAAATATTATAGTTTAATGTATGAAGGTATTATCAAAATTCTGTTAATATCCCAGTAAGTAAATTGTCAAGTATGTCCATCTATAAACAATTTATAACGTACTAAGTATAATCTTAATAACTATAGAACTGGAGATGCAGATTTGTATGCATCACATACAACGGCGAAACCAACTTATGAACCAGATCACTATAGTCTGCAATCTACAACTTGTGGAGAAGATATTATAGTTGTACCAGACAAGTATGTTAAAATATTTTTTGTAAAGTCGATTAAAAAATTTATGAGATAAAAACAGTTTTAATTTCTTTTTATCAATTCATTTTCAGTTTCAAAAGGCCCGTTAGCATAGGAGTGTATGGACATCCTTCGCATGAATTAAGTAAATATACTTTATTGGTATACGAAGTGATATCAATGGATGATCAGACAACTTATGATCAAAAAGAAGAGAATATTTACAAGGATAGTTATAACAAGGTATAATTAGAAAAATACTTGCTAAACTTATCATAACCATATTCATATTTGTTGAATTATATTACAGAAGAAAAGTCCAACATTTATAGTTACTTTTATGAGGTCTATTGGCAATGTATTATTTGAAATACTTTTTTAATGACACGTATAATTATTCACAATAGATTGCTCTGGTATAATAACAATTTATTATAGTGAAATATATACATTTAATCATGTTGGAATATGAAAATGAGATGTTTCTAGAGATATTACATGAGGATGGCTTAGTAATCACAGCAAAGTAAATGTTTTATATTATATTTCCAAATGTTAATTTTCTCTCACTATAACCTTTACATGTATTTATAAACTATTTATTGATTTAGGGGTTTGGGTATAGAAACTGTATTTGTAAATATATTAAAAGTCTATTTAGATCCTGGAAATCTTGTTATTGTTTTGGGAACTACAGATCACGATGAAAGATACTTTATAGATGAATTACAAGGTTTAGGTATAAAAAATTTACCTCGTATTGTAACAGGTCAATGTACATCCAACGAAAGGTATACTGTTAATTGTCGAATTATTACTTATTTATTATGAAAAGTATATTTTATAAATATGTAGTTTTAATTAACATTACTATTTACAGAGAACTGATGTATTTAGAAGGTGGAATATTATTTGTGCCAGGCCGAATTTTAGTCGTAGACCTATTAAAAAATAGAGTGCCACTAAACTTAGTTACTGGAATTCTTGTATATAAAGCTCATAACATTTTGCGTTCATATCAAGAAGCGTTTGCAGTCAGATTGTACAGACAAACAAATAAGGTGATGAAAAGATAATATATATGTATAAGCTATAATCATTAATATTGATTATTTGCGATTCAGTTATTAATTATTCTTAATTTTCTAATTTCTTTATAGACTGGTTTTATCAAAGCATTTTCTAATTCGGCATTATCTTTTACTTTTGGATTTTCTAATGTAGAACGTGTAATGAAAACTCTTTTTGTTAAAAAATTATATCTATGGCCTCGCTTTCACACGATTGTCAATAACAGTTTATCGAAACTTAAGGTAAATAAATTAGTTACTTATACAAATTTTATAAATTAATCTGTTTTAAAATAAATCTTTAAACCTGTATACTTATTTATTACAGCCTGAAGTTTTGGAATTTCACGTGAAAATTACAATAAAGATGTTACATATTCAAACTGCTTTATTAGATGCAATGAATTATGTGGTGAAAGAATTAAAACGTATAAATAAATATGTATGTATTAAGTTCAAATTACCTATCTTTTAGTTTAAAAATGCATATACATTAGAATTATATTATTTACAGTTAGATTTAGAAGAATTGACAGTTGAAAATGCGATAGCTAAAAAGTTTCACAAGCAACTCCAATCACAATTGGATCCTGTTTGGCATCAACTTAGTTCCACTACAAAACAATTGTTATCAGACTTGAAAACATTACGAGGACTTCTCATGTAACTATATTACATAGAGAAAATTCCAACAGCAATTATTATTTTAAGTCATTCATTATGTCGTTTTAATAATATTAATTATATCTACAGGTCTTTAACATACAAAGATTGTGTATCGTTTTATTCTACATTAAATAGTTTACGAACTATGGATTATGCTATGCAAAGTTCAGGATGGTTAATGCTAGATGCAGTCGAAAATCTATTTAAATATGCGAAAGAAAGAGTTTACACAGAAAAGAATGGTAATTATAATTTAAAATCAATGTATAAGCTATTTATATGAATTAGTGTGTCTTATACACAAACAATGTTAATATATTATTTACAAATAGTATTGCAATGTATTGTTCCAATCAGAATTAAAGCCAGAACCAAATCCAAAATGGATTGCATTGAGTGAAGTATTACTTGAGATACAACGAGATAAAAGAAAAGAAGATAATAATGAAAATCCAGAGAAAGTTCTTGTTTTAGTCCATGATAGGCAAACGTGTTATCAATTAAAAAATTTTTTAACTATGGGAGCTAATGAATATTTACTTAATGAAGCGCAGAAAAAACTCCAACGTGATAATCTTCAAAACAAATCAAGGTATGCTATTGAAAATAATTTTTATATAAATAATACCTATTGTAATTTATATATAGTTTCCGTTTATATATATTTTATAATATATTTTTTAAGTAATATTGTCGAGAATAATGAAAAGTCAACAACTGAATCTGATAAAGATGAAGAGATAATGGATACGCAAGATAGTTATGTATTGACATTATCGCAAAAAGCTATTACAGAGAGTCAATCTAATAATTCAGAAAACGAGCTTCATGAAACTTTATTTGAAGAATGTTCCCAAGTATATTCAATGATATATTCGTTAACGAATTAAAAAAATATATATGTAATATATTACTTTATATAATGTGTGACTTTGTAGATGACTGAGTTAGATCTAACAGCAATTACAACAACTGCACCCATAATCATTGTACAGTCTTTAAAGAAAGATGGTGATCCAATGGCATTACAACGAACGCTAAAGGAAAGTAAGCCTAGCAATGTAATAATGTATGTCGCTGACATCGCAGCTGTACGCCAATTAGAAGTATGTATATAATGTATTATTATAACTTGTACATGTCTAATAACAGTAATTGTGACATAATTACTATTATAACGTTTCTTTTTTTCCTTTTTTCAGATATACCAAAATAATAATCCTTCGATAAATTTAAAAGTATATTTTTTAATTTATGGAGGATCTGTTGAAGAACAGGAATATCTAACAGCTTTAAGACGAGAAAAAGAAGCTTTCCATGTCTTAATCAATACTAAAAAAGTAAACATTTTTCGTATATTTAATTATTTCAATCTTAGGATATTTAGTATATTTATGGATATATATATATATATATATATATATATATATATATATATATATATATATTCCTTTTTTTTATAGACAATGGTTGTACCTGAAGATCAAGATGGAAAATCAGAAGATTGCTTGACATTTGCAGCACAGTCAGGCAATGAAACGGAACAAAATACGCGCAAGGGAGATCAAGAAAATCAAAAAAATATTATTAATAAAATCATAGTTGACATGAGAGAGTTTAATAGTGAACTGCCATCTATTTTACATTCTCGTGGTATACAGATTGAACCAGTAACTCTAGCTGTAAGTTATAATAATATAACGTGTGCTTTAAAACTTTCCAATTGTTTTATGCACATACATATTTTTGTATGTTAGATTGGAGATTATATTCTATCTCCAGAAATTTGCATTGAAAGAAAAAGTGTATCTGATTTAATTGGTTCTCTTAATTCTGGAAGATTATACAATCAAGCTGTTGCTATGACTCGACATTATTCTAAACCAATGCTTCTTATCGAATTTGATCAGAACAAACCATTCTGTTTCCAGGTATATATAATCATTATTTATTAGTATATTGATCAATTTTACTTTAAATATTTTATACACGAATTATATCATTTTATATCAGAAAATATATAAAAGATTTTCTTCCTTTAAGGGTTGCTATTACATGGGGAAAGATGTTAAAAGTTTTGCAATCACATCAAAATTGCAATTGCTAACTTTACATTTTCCTAAACTAAAATTCGTCTGGTCACCAAGTCCGCATGCATCTGCACAATTGTTTGAGGAATTGAAGGTAACATATCAATGACGTAAAATAAAATCAATGTTCAGTAATGAATTTGTTTGATATAGAGCGGTAGGGATCAGCCAAGTGCTGAAAAGGCTGTCACGATTGGAGTAAATGAAAATGCAGAAGATAAACAAGTGATGATTCAAAAGTATAATCCTCACATACAAGATTTCATTGCCAAATTACCTGGTGTACATTCTAAGAATTTATGCGCAATTTTAAATCAAGGAAAATCCCTTGATCATCTTATTAAATTTACGAAGGTAATGTGAACTCGTGTATCTTTAGAATTTTAGGGCCTTTATTATTATTATTATTATTATTATTATTATTATTATTATTATTATTTCGTATCGTTAAGATCGATAAAAATGTAATATTTGATATAATATATACAGGATGAATTATTTGAAATAGTTGGAAACAAAAGTGATGCACAAATATTATACAACTCGATTCATAATAAATGCGATCCAGATGAAGAAACGGATATAAAAAGTATAGGCAGTAAAAAAGTTCCAAAGGGACGCGGTAAAAAACTTTTCTCTAAGATAAAGCAATAACACGCTAAATTCTATTTTTCTTATTGTCATTATTGTATATAATTTGGAATGTTAATTGATCATGTGTTTTTTACATTTTTTCAATTATATCAACAAATATAAGTCTACATTAAAAAAAATCTGTGATTTTAATTAAGTATAAAATAAAGGGAATGTTTTTCAGTAGATGTTGAATTGTTTGTTAAATATAATCACAATCTACAATGTTTGGAGACTGTAAAGAATGAAGTATAGATTTGTTCAATATTTTTTCAATAAGAAATAAGGACGAATCTGTAATTTTTTTATCATCTTGGTGCTGTATCTTAAATAGTCTAAAGAAAGAAAGAAATAATTAGCGAATTATTGATCCTTTTTCTTATATACTAAATGTTGCATACTTATTGATTTCTGCTCTGGTGTCCATAATATTGATGTCTTGATTTATTAATTTGGCAATAGTTGCTCTTGCAATGTCATAAGCATATTCTAATATTCTATGTAGAGTTTCATATGTATTCTTTAATACACAACACTAAGGGGATTTTTAAAGGTTACATATTAAATCTTGCAATTGATAATTTTTTCTAAACTAGATTATTATTTATCTATCTTTACCTTGTTATGGACAAAATTTAAAGCATGTGAAATAATGATTTTACAAAGTTTTTTTATGAAAATTTCTTTTTCTATTTTACTCATCGTTTCTGGCCGAAAGTCCGTTAATAATTCAGATAGTTTCGACTTATAATTAAGATCTATATTTTCATAAAGTTCTTGATCTTTATCAAGATGGTTTGTGTTCATTTCTAACAGACAAGAATATGAACGTCGTTAAAATATATATTAGAGAAAGTTTCTATTACAAAAATTAAATTATTTGTTTAAAAGGTAAACCTGATAAATAATCCATGGAAAGACAGTATAGACTGCTTAAATATCGTTCAGCTACTAGAAGAGATGGTGTATCGCGAATGTCTATTTCATCAGTTATATTATTAAGCCATACAGAAATATCTGAATAAGTATTGTATGGATATTGATGGACCATATTATTTTCACCAACATCTATCCATGGTTGGCGTTCCTAAATGGATATATGTAAAGAAATATATCCACATTAATAGTCAAAATATATTTAATAAGATATGTAAGTACAATGAGATGACATAACGATGCTAACAAGAAATATATCTGTTTCTGCTTCCATTTTGGGTTTATGATCTAAAGTATATTCACCGCATTGAGATACAATAACTTTTTTTAGAGGAGATTCATAATACGTTGGAATATCTTCTATTTTTTGTAATGTCTGGATACCGTCTACTAGTTGTCTTTTTTAATATCATCATTAAGCATTAATTTTTATTTTGTTCTTCAATAAAATAGCACTTATTATATACGCATTTCGACACATACCCAAACGCAACATAATAATGATTCATCCATGTATTAGGTTTTAAAGACACAATGATTTGAGATTCATTAGAGTGCTTTCCATTATTTGCCATTGATAAGATTCCTCGTCGATTGTGAGGTATGCAATATGATTCATCGGCAATCGTAGGCATTATAGCCGTGTTAAAATTAGTACTGTTCAATTTAATATCTAACGTAATATGTGTGTATAGCCAACATTGACGATAAAAGGGAAAACAATGCTTAACTTAAATTAATTTATTTTCATTTTAATACTTGCCACCAAATTGAATCCATCCATTTTTAACTATACGATGAACGTAAGTGTTTATATAATGCGATACTTTGAAACCTTTTATGCTTTCATATTTTCCAGTACAAAAATTTAAAAAATGTTTACAAGTTTTTGGGAGCAAGTCAGAATATAACTGTAAATATTCTTCTCATATTTAAACTAGTCAAATAAAATTAAGATATATTAAAAATAATTATATGTGATTCATAACTTATACCATGAATAAAAGGGAACCTATTACGAATCCATCCAAAGTGAATGTGAAATATACGTAAACTCTCTAAAAAAAATAATCAATATTAAATATGGATATTATTATCACATACATATTATAATTGACCTTTGTTTTTTTAATAAACTTTTTATAGTATTCTTCAATATGTGTTTCATAATATCCAATATTTTTTGGCATATGAAAAACATACAATTCGTTGAGATAATTTGAAAATTCAATATCACTGCCTATAAATGCATCATTTATAAAGACTGCAACGTGTCTTTTTAAGACCCACATCTTACCACCAACACGCTATAAAAAAAAATGCAACTGTATATTTACATTCCATTAAAAAAATTAATTAATACAGACAGCTCTTTACCACTTTCATTTTTTGAAGATATTCGTACCAATCTACTTGAAACATTTCTCTAATTTGTGGTACAGCATATTTCTGTGGCAAATATTGATAAACCTTTTGTGCATATAATCTTGCTTTATGAAAAGCAATTGTGGTGATAAGACCTTCCACTCTTATTTTAATAAGATAATTATCATCTGAATAATCTAAACAATCCTTTCCTATTAGTCTCCCTTTGTCACTGTTATTTACTGTAATTACATATGAATTGCAATAAGGTGATAGTTCTTTAGTTGACATTGTATTTATTATACATATAATAGTAATTTAATAATTTTTTTTATAAGAAAGAATAAATATAATCTTTTTTTTTTGTTTTTTTTCTTTTTTTATAAATATATAATTTCTTTAATAGGAAAATATCACTAAAAAATATAACCAAAAAGTACTTGATCAAATTAAAATCATGAAAACAGTAACATTTCATTTGATATATATTCAATTATTTCTTAAAAAATTAACAATGTATACTATTTGTATTATCATTGGATGTAACAGACAAATCTTTAAATGTACTTTCAATATCATTTTCTTCTGAGCTGTCATTATCTGTATCCAAATTATATAAAAATGAATCATTTTCATTCATAGGGAAATAAAACCTGAAAAGCAAAATTTATGTAACTTTCATGTTATAACGGAATCGTTTTTCGTTAATCGATCTACATTGAAAATTAATTACTAACTCTGGTTGATCCCATATATATTGTTTAGGTATTTTGTAATGATCTTTTTCATTCATGTGTTCCAATATGTTGTCTGACTTTTCCTCACATAAAATGCAACATTGTATACAAATTCGTCCCCTTATATAATTTACCAGTTTTACCTATGCATTTAATCTTATTATTTGTTCATTGGCATAAAAACTATCTTATAAATATGTCAAATATACATACTTTCTGATAAAAGGTTAAATCTTTTGATGCCTCTTTAAAGTCAAAATTGTGTTGTTCTTTAATATGTTGTAAAATAGTAGGAAAGTCTTTATCAGAATGATTACAGAATAAACAAAATATACTAATACTTTCATCATTCCAATCAGACCATGACAATTCTTCATCTTCACTTTCACTGCTTAATCCAGTATCTTTAGTGTATTTGTAATGTTTCTTAAAAGAAAAACATAGATCTAATGATATAAAAAGATACAACAAGTTTTAACTTTGATGAACAAACATGATATTGTAATTATTACTTGATATTTCCTTGTTCTGCTAGGATCTGAATAATTATTTACATAAAACTTATCAAATGTTTTATTGTATGGATTTATTTGTTTATGTAACTTTTTACGCATGTGCTCTTTCAATGCCGTACGATCCTTGAAAACTTTTTCACAGTATATACAAATTAAACTAAAAATAAAATATTTTGATATGTCTAAAATACTTATACCATAATATAAAAAATTATGAGTGAATATAACTTATGATTGTTCTTAATATTATTAGAAATATACTAATAATTATAATATTTAAATTACCTTTCAATACTATGTTGTATTTTATCTAAAAGTTCATCGATGAAAACTAAATTTTCTGGTTTACCAAGATACAAATTATGCTTCTCTGAGAGATGTTTTATATAAATAATACGTGATACAGAAAAGTTCATTTTACAGAACATACAGCCACGTGTAAAACTAGTATCACTTCTTTCCTCAGATTGTTTTGCTAGAACCCATTCCTTGAAAATGTATGTATAGATATATAATTTAATTTTATATATATATGTATATATATATATATTACATTAAGTGTCTTTTCTTATTGTATTATTACAAGCATTACCAGTTTGACCCTATATATTTCATCTCTTAATGTTTTATCCTCTGAGATACAATCAGAAAGTAAAAAGTAACTTTCGTTTTTACTTGGTTTCCCATCAGATGTACAATCCATTAATAATGTAGTACAAAAATCAGTTATGGGCTGTTCTTTGAATCTATTGCCCCAATAATGTATATAACTAATTAAACAAATCGAAACATTATACTTTTGTTAACATATCAAATATGACATATCAAGTCATAAATCCTTACCTTTTCAAACTTGCTATTTTCCAAACATCGCCTATGACAAGGCGATGTTCTTTGAACAAATGCGTTAAGAAATCTTTCTCATTTGTAGGAAGAATAAATGAGTTCTCACAGAATAAACATTTTGAATTGCATGGTTCGTCATCAATACCAACAAATTGTGACTTGTACATAATAGGCGTTGATAATGAATCGCAATTTCCAGACATTATTCTCGATGTTCAGTGCTTTTATGGCATTTAGAACCATATAACACTTGTTAAGACAATATCTGCTTATATAATAATAGTAATAATAATAATAATTGTTGTTTTAAAAATAGTTCTCTAAAGAGAAAAAAATAATTTCTGTTCGAGGTTAGAATTAAAAATAGTCACGTTACCATTAATCAAGAATAACATTCTTATTTCATTAACCGTATCATACCTTTTGATGTATATTAATTTTCACTTAATAATAAAATAAAACCATGTATTTAAATTACCACTTTCTAACATTCTTTTATTCGTACATAAAAACATAGTATTAATGCATCTCTCACAATTCTTAAGGTTATTCACTATTTCTTTCGTTCGAAGCATGTGCGACTTTAGCGACAGGTATGGACAAAATATGAACTACGAATACAAAAGCGAGGAACGCTGTCCCCACCATACGTTTATCGTATCGGTGTATAAGAGACCATAATTGATTTTGTGTGGTTTGGAGTAAGTAGTCTAATAGACTGTTAACTCAAACTTTTTAATCTCTCATATAGCATATCTTTCTTTGATGATGAATCTATCTCTCAATGATCCCTCGATGGTCTCTTATGATCCACAAATAAAAGCCTTTTATATGTGCAGAAACTATTCTCAAAAAATACCATTCTTCAACATGATCTTTTTTGCAAGAAAAATAAAGCTTTTACAAAAATATGCTTTGCCTTTAAAATGATATCTTGTTCATCAAGAATTACATCTATCTGCTCTCATTGATGGCTTAAACCATATTACAAAATCAAGGTTGAAGAATAACCTTAATTTGGATAGAAAAATTCTTCAACTTAAAGTTATACTGAATTAGAAAGGTATAACTGTAATGAATGAATGTAAGTTTTTAGAATCTCCAACGTTTGAACGAAAAAATTAAATGATTACAAATGGTTATTATGTAGGATCTATATTGTAATAAGAATGAAAATATTATAAAATTAATTTATAGTTATTTTATTGAAAAAATTGCATAAAAAATAGGTGTTTAATATTTCGATTGTCCTTAGAAAGGAAATTTTATATACATAAATTTATATGAGCAAACTTTATACGCATAAAGTTTTATTTGTCAGATAGAGTAAAGACTAGATAACAAATTCAGTCCCACGTATATATAACAATTTCATTTTGTTTTAGTATTGCTTTTTCTGTTTTTAATCAAATCATATAATAAAATTATATGGCAAGCGTGCAGAGCAAAACTGCTATAAACTGTACTTGGATAAGTATTCCAGCAAAGCTCTATTATTCCTAGTATTGAAAGTTTCGCCTTAGTTTCATAACTTGTACACCATGCAAGATATGGCAATGTATGGTAGTACCATATGTAAAATTGATAATGTAAAGATCTACTGCACGCGATGCCTATAAAATTTGCCACAAATAGGGGAAAAACAAATAATTGGCTCATTGTCGACATATCCACCTTTTTTTTCTTCTGCAATTGAGGCTTTAGATCTTTTTCCACTTGTTTTAATTTTGCATAGGATCTCAAATAGATTATCCAATTTGGTACAGAAATGGCTAAGATTAATAAATGTAAAAGTAACAATGAAACATGAAAGTATGGATTAACAAATATTTCCTCGGATAAAAGGCGCCAGTTTACTGTCCATTTAAATTCAAAAATTCTTCCCAAATTGAATGCTCCTTTAATATATGAAATTGGATTTTCAATTAAAAAAGGTAAGCCTAAAATCACTTGTACCAATGCGCAAATGGACAAATGTATTACAGTCTTCGATGTTCCTAAGATACATAAATATGCAGCAAGAAGTGCTGGCGCAAATAATAAAATATTCATTTTTACAGATACAGCAAGACTATAAAGAATACTTCCCAAATACCAGTGGTCGTCTAAAAATGCATTTAGACTTGAAAATAATAATATCATAGCTATCGGATCATTAAAAAGTCTTAACACAAATATAGAATGTATTCGATACGATGTACAGCACATCAAAATCAATACATAAGGTGGAACCTTTTTGGTTTTTGAGTAAATGCGGAAGACCAAGGCTAGTAAAACAACGTAGAGAATAGCAAAGATATACTGAGCTATTTTAATTTGTGCTCCTTGCATAGTGACATAATATAGAGCAGAAAAAATGTACAAAAAGCCAGCAGGATAAACCAATGGTCCTGTATCACCTTTTAGCTTTGAATAATCCAATGTACCATTTAAAAAACCCTCCACTTCTTGCATATAAGCTTTCCAGTCGATTTCTGTATAAGGCACTTTTTCGATAATGAATACATTCAAAAGCATTTCCAATAAAATAAATAACTTTGTAGTTATTACAATTTTTCTTGGATCTGTTAATAAGGACCAAAATTGAGGCCATTCGAAACTTTTGAACCAACTATTTTTACCTCTTTTGGAGGCTTTATTTATATTATTGTGATTAGTACGACTATCTCGGCGTGGCGCCATATCTTTTTTTTTTTTTTTTTTTTTTTTTTTTTTTTTAAATACACGTGTTCTATCTCGTAAAAGCACAAATAAACCGAAAGTGATTATAAATGAGACGGTTCTGTGGATATTAGGAAATTATTTCTTTCACAAGAAAGACGAGTTGCAAGTAACGATCACCATGTGGCAGTATAGTCGCTCCGTGTCATTTTATCGTTTGCTATTCTCAGTTTACTTTCATCAAGTCCTTGTAGAAACAAAATATGTTAACAACTTGTTTCTTCTTCATATGGAAGAAATAACCATTAAAAAGTATAGCTTATTATTCGTTCATATCGTTACCATATCGTTATTTTTAATGGGCACTATACATTTGTAACATTACTTTTGCACAATTGTGCAAGATTTAAAAATAGATCGGTTACAGAATCACTGTCTGTCTACGTGTCCATTATTTGGATCTATGTCTTATGACAATTATAACGTTAAAATAAATAAACTCTTTTTAATTGCATTGTGATATTTAACATTTTTAAGTGATATACTTTTATCAGAAAAATATGTTTAATAAGCAAGTGTTCGTTTAATTAAAATTATACATCATGTTGAAATTAATCTTTTTTATTTGTATCATTATACAATGTTTAATTAGTTCTTCGTTAGTTTTTTGCAATCATAATAATACTTCACATCCTGAAAGGTAATTATAATTATATAAGAAATAAATCTTTTTTCGAATAAAGTTTTTAATATATTGTAATTTTTTAATATAATGCTTTTTCAGTAATGGAATTGAAAACTTAAACAATGACATTAATTTAGATTCTATAAATAACAATGATTCTGATGGAAACGATATGTAAGGGAGAATTAGAAATCGTATTTGATAAGTTATATAATTCATATATTTATATTTATATTAAATAATGCTAAACTTTTTTCTAGGAAGCAAACAGAAGATTACATCGATCCACATTCTTTTTATTATGATAGACGTAAAAAACAAATAATAAAAGATACGTATGTGTATAAATATTTATCTCATTTTTGTTTGAATCAATAAATATCACTTATCCTAAAATGATGTTGCAGAAAAATATTTTCGAGAGAGCAAAATACAAAATCTAATCAAGTAGAATTATTAAAAGAAAGTAATGAAAATTGTGAGGCAGTGAAAATATATTATAAGCGTTTGATTATGAAGTTACTCTTAATTTCTAAGTTGAAGGTATACTAGAAACTGATAAGAATAATATATTATAGAGTGATTCCTTTGTAAGTATAATAATGTAATTTCATTTTCTAATGTCATACAGAATGACGATGATAATGATGATGATGATGATACGTTAAAGGGACAATTATTTGTAAAAGGAACAAGAGCGCAAATCGAAACACTTAGAAAAATAGAAACTGATAATTATTCTTTGAAAGAAATTGATATAATCTTGAGTAAAATTTTATTGGAGCCTTCATTCTATAATAATGTTTCTGATATGTTCGATTTGTATTGGATTAGTCAGTCTGCATTAAAATTTATTAGGAATTACTATGTAAGTCGGTTACATTACAATTTCATAATATTTTCACTAGTATTTACAAACATCATACTATTTACTATTTTTATATTTTAGGCATATACGATTATGGTTGCCTGTAGTATACTGGGAATCGTCATATTATTCAAACATATGCCATATTTTTCTCCATTATTCATTATTATCGTCGTGATAATAACAGTTAGCTTCTTCCAGACTTGGTGGCAACTAATAACGGTAAAAAATATAACAAAATTAATATCATCTTGTATATAGCTAAGATTTCTCAAGAACGTTAGATATAAATATTTTGTTATATTATTTTAAAAGGAAGCCGAGATCAAATTAGCGGCATCACAAATGAAATACATTGAAATGCCTATAAGTTGTCGGCCGAGCAAAATGAATTTGTGGGAGAAAATAAACTCATATCTCTGTAAGTATGTAGAATAATGAGAATTGTATTGCAATTAGAAGATCAGAGGACAGAAAATTATGTGAGAAATCAAAGATCTCGGTTATGATTTAATACTTAATAAGCTTTCGTATAGTTACCATCTGTACTTCATATCGATTGATGCTTTTATGCCGAAAAAAAGAAACATTAACGCCATCTACAGTTTATAATGAGAATTAAATCAAAACGTTTGTTTACCAAAGAAAAATTCAAAACTGTGAACTATATAAATTATCTCTCAATTTTAGCTGAATTTTGGTTACTCATAAAAAAAATTTTTTTGTTAATTATAGTTAATGCCATTGACTGTGAAAAATATTACGAAGCTAGAATGAGTAATCCAATGTTGCAAGTAACACCTGCTATGGCTTTTTCACACATGGTAACCACATTCCTAACGCATCCAATATCTATTATTGGAACAACAATGTCTCAGTTTATAAGTAATGCAACTGGTAAGATTTTTTTGTTGTTTTTATATGAGAATAATTACTATATGTTAAATAGTAAATTATTCATTTAAAAAAAATACTACTATATAATTAATGTTTTTTTCTTTTTTTTTTTTTTTTTTTTTTTTTTTTTGTTATAGATCACTTGCCTATCTTTATAAAATACATGGTACAAGTACTTTTATATATATTGTTACCTGTATTCCTTTTGGTTGCTATTTTTATTTGTAGAGGAGGTTCTGTTAGATTTGGATTACCATTTATTTCTTCACTGTTGTCATTTGAACAGACTTCATTGCCTCCGAATAGTGCTCAAAAGAGGCAGACAATTGAGTTAATTCGTGAGGTATTTAATATTTATTTATCATTACATTACATATTTATACACGTTTATCTTAATGTAGCAGTATTTCAGATTTTTGCCGAAGTGCCTCCTAATATTCTACTAAAAAATACTGAAAGTGTTAAAGCAGTGCTATCGTCTGATACTTTCGAAGAACAAAAAAATAATAGTCCTACGGATAATGCAGTCGAAGAATCTTCTAAATTAAGATCAATTGAATTTGTAAAAAAATTGGATCATGCTAGTGGTGATTCAAATAAAAATAATTTATTTTCTGAAGAAACTGAAGAGGAAAGTGAAAAATGCTTAAAAGAGCCTAAAATCGATACGGAGAAATATATTGGAGGTGGCGATGGTTAATATTTTATCGTGAAATATATTTTTTATTGTTTAAGCTTGAATACTTGTTAAGTTAATTTTAACCACTTGCGGTGCAAAGAAATTCACGGTTGCGCGTGCCAGAATGGTCGAGTGCAAATCACTTCGGGGCGCAAATAATATCATTGGCTTCACTATCACTTTCCATTGTACAGTCTAAGATCAATATTTATAATTTTACACGATGAAGTGCAAGCAGAAACTGTGTCTCGGTAAAGAATTTCATTAACAGTTGACGTGCCACGCACGTCATTTTTCTTTCTGGAACAATCGCCTGACGACGTGTGTAACACGTTCCGATAACAGAAGCATCTCGACGCACGTGGCACGTCTTTCCAGCGCAAGTGGTTAAGGAAATATTTTTAAAACCATGCATTAAAAAATATAACAAGTAAAAAATGATTGTGTATTTATATAATGATTACGAAAATCACTCTTGAAATAATTTTTTATATTGAGCAATTAAAAGCATATTTGTGATTATGGACAATGTGTGTGCTTTCTCTGTAACCATATTAGTTTGATATTTCAATTGAATAAATAGATTTTTCTGAAAAGAATTAATCGCGGAAATACGTTCTACCTACCCTTGAATTATTAGCGATAAACAATACGATTTCATGAAGCTATGCTTTATTAAAATCGTAGAAATGAAATTCCGACGAGCTAATTCATCGTACGATAAAACACGCGAACCATGGAATTCGTTATAGGTGGTCTCATTTGTAGCATTGTATTTTGATTGCTGGGGTCTCGTTTTGCTGAGGATTTCGTTATTAACGCAAATTCAGCCTAATGATCAACGAGCAAACAAGCGTTTACCGAAGGTAACGTCTGCGTTTTCCGTAATTATATATACGGTAGTTGGTAACTACGTGGGTGTGCTCTTGTTTAAATGAAGGGGTGGTAAGCAAGCGGATACCGCGGCGTAACGTTGAGCAATTATTAACGTATTAGTGTCGTTAGAAAATTCTCCCGTGTCACGCGTTACTTGTTGTCATATTTTACGAAATTGCAACAAACGAATTATTATGTACGGACTGTTGGATGATACACTACATGTATAAAATGATTTATTGTCTTACTTATTGATAGACAAGATAATGGAAAAATTGAACGAACGAAGGAAGGAAACGATGTATAACGGTGTATAACAAAAAAGGTATATTCGAGAGATCAAAATATTTTGGATGCTGCGATCATTCATGATCAGGATACGGATCCTTTTTGAGCTTGCTCGTGGACCCGTGAACGTTGCTCGTCCCTATGCACGTAGAAAAAAGAAAAAAAAAAAAAACGAATAGATTGTAGTACGCTTGACAGACGGTTCTGCTCAATTACATGCTCGAGATCACGTCTAAGAGATGCTGTGGCGTTGCTAGAATACACCTACCATTATATTCCGTCCTTTACTCAACGTCTTAACAAAGCATCTCTATTATTTCATTGTCTATCGATATACCGCAAATATGATCACGATCTAATCTCAACTCTAACAATTTTGCCTATTACTGATACAGGAAAATATTTATCGTGCTTTTAGCCAATATAAGTCAACTATACAAAATAATATCAGATGTGTACTGGCAAAGAAATATCGTATACTCTATCGATTACAAATATCTCGAACCTAACGGAACTCGATAGCCGATCCTAATTCAAGCGTGAGGCGATTCATGAAAGATCGTAAATGCATCGTCGAACATCGGCGAAGCTATCAAAATAACGAACCCACCTCATCTCAGAGTACGTTATTCGCGGCTGATCGAACGTGAAACGAGCTGCCCTCCTTTACGTGAAATCTGAACGTTCTTTTCCGCATCTGCCCTATTGATGTCTCTTTTAGTATTTGTATGCCATTGACCGGGGGTAAACCACCGAAAATTCAAGGAACTTTGCTTCGTGCGCGTTACCATCATCGCTATTGCGGTAAGAACGTTTGAACTAAACTTTGAAAGCTTCCTCGCAGTTTCCTTTTACCTTTTATTTCTCTCTTTCTCTCTCTTCCTTTACGTTTGTACGTACTATCGTTTACTTCTTGCAACAACCATAGACCTTTCTATGCACAGTAATTTAAAAGATATTTATAAAAAAAATAACGAAAAGATTTCGACTAGAATGTATTTATGCGATTTTCCATTGTCTATCATTGAGCAATAAATGTTATCTATTTGTAAATTTTGTCGTACGTTTTACCTTCGTCGATCGGGAATTCTGTAGACTCGTGAGAGACACTGGCAAATTGATGGTCGGTTAAACTATCGGTCTCCGATAGTAAACATTACAGTGTCCTGTTAGAATCGTCGAATGTAAACAATCCATTACCGCTTCTCGTTCAGTTACTACGATCACGATTCGATATTTCTGTTTAACATTTTACCTCAAAAAAGAAATTGTTTCTTTCCTTGGTTTTACGACTTTCCGATCGCGAAACTTATTACATATTCGAAAATTTATTTTTATCATAAATTGCCTCGCCACGACACGAAGCTAATTGATATTACAGATATTGTTGTCCTCTAAATCGCAGATCTAACCGGTTTGTCGATCGATCTTTGATCATTCATTTTTTCTTTGAACATCTCCCAATGAAAGCAGCCATTCTTGAACTCGTCTAACCAGTCCTCTTATCTGTTAATCGTAATTTTCTCTTTACTCATTTGCGGTATAAAGAAAAACGAAGTCTAAGATAAAGAAAAAATGGCTATTCTTCGAGCATCGTCGATGAAGGACAATTTTCTCTTAACGCGATACTTTCGTCGGAGTTGAAATTCTCTCGATTAAACTAGCGTAATATCCAATGCGATAACTTCCTAATATCGATCGGGAAAGTTCAAAGGGCCTGTCGTCTCGGAACTACGCTCGCGTTTCCTACGAGGAAACTGCCGATCGTTGAAGCGACGATAATCCATCCCACGACGATCTACGCGTAACCGTCGTCCTCTTCGTCGAAGAGAGAACCGGTCGGTAATTTCGAAGGAGGCCATCGAACCTCCCATTGGCTCGGACGTGTTTCCAGTTGGAAGTGCTCCCTTGGGTTGGTATACCTAGGCTCTTCGATGTACACTCGTATATATACACGTAGAAAGCGGGCTCGAGCATCGAATCGAACCGAAGTAGCCTCGATAAGATATGCACACGTATATATATATATATATATATATATATATATATGTATATATATGTATATATGTATGTATATAGATACACACATATGTAGTTATATACGTAGCATGTATATCGATAGTCCAAGAGAGAAAAGACAAGAAGGGAGGAAACTCGAAGGAAGGTCCTTTGGGACCAGTTGAGGTCTTAATTACCGGCCTCTCACCGATGGAATGCCGTGTTATCGCGTTCTTACTCTCAACCAACTTGCCTTCGACCAACTGTCGTATTGGATTACCGACGTTTTTCCTGTCGGTTTTTAAAAGCAAAAGGCAATCGAGGACGTGCGTACGACGCGCGAACGATCGTGTAAAGAACGAACACCTCGAGGGGACACCAAAATGAGATAAAATTTCTCTCTATATCTTTTCGGTATATTTCGAGTCGTTAAACGTCCGACGACCGTGGTCGTTTCTTAATGCGCTTGTCGAAATGTTACATCTATCGTGGATAAGGGAAGAGAGAAATAGAGACAGAGAGAAAGAGAAGGCTTATTTAAAGATATTCTTTACTATTTGGAATCGAAGAGATTTTCTCTCTCTCTCTCTCTCTCTCTCTCCCTCTCGGTCTCTTCTTCTCTCTTTTTTGAAAAAAGACGAGTCTCAAAAGTGAGCCGAGAAATGCATATCGTTTTTATGGTCCGAGATACGATCTCGACGTGTAAGCAGGAGGTGAATTTCGTATGATTTTACGATCGTTATCCTCCGTACTTGACGCAACTTTCAAGTTTCGATTATACGACTGAAACGTTTCTCGAGAGTATTCTCACCTTACTAATATTGCTTTTAATACGAAAAGACGACTCGCCGAACGTTCGTAATATCGTTTCGTCGCATATATTTATTTTCACTATTACGGTAAGATGTAATCCTGTGCGATTTTAAGTTTTGAAAAGTCGCGTATAATTAAAATGCAGACTCAGTTTCGTTGATAATTTATGTTAATGGAACAGTAAAAAATGTATAATTGGAAAGGCAAGGGACTCGACGTGTAAGATTCTTCTAAAAAAAGCAACATCAAAAAATTATGTTGATTTTATTTATTAAAACTATTTTAAGCGAACGTATCGAAAGGTTCAGAGAAAACTTATCTTGCGATAATCGAATTTCCATCGTTCCGATCGTTCGCCAAGTTTAAATGCGAATCACGTCCTGGCTAATGGAACAGAATCATTCTTTGATGCGAGCAGATATAAACGAGCTTATAAAGCTAACCGTAAAAGCTTTGATTTTATGACGGCACGATTAATAGGACTAGCATAGATTGGGTTTTAATGACTCGATAAAGAAAAGTACATTGGCCGCCATTAAATCTGTTTCAGTTACCTAGCTCTGATTCTTACTTGAGCTAACGAGCTTTTCATCGGATTTGGGTAATCCCAGACGGTGGAGGTGTTTTTGGTTCTACCCTCGATAATTATACATGGATAGAGGGGGTAAAGTAAAAAGGACATTTGAGGAGACGTTCTGGATAACGCTCCATCCAGACTACTTTTTCCTTCCTTAACCCTAGAACTAAACGAATTACAATCTTTAGAAAGAAAAAAGAAAATAAATTTATAATATAAATGTTTGTATAAATGTTTTGGAACACAAAGGGAAATAAATTAATACACTTCCAAGAGTATCTTGAAATCAAATGATCGTTTCACAGATCGTGTCGTTTATTATCGATCAAACGAATCGTCGGAACGTAAAATGTTCACTACTTGAACGGTCATAGAACACTGCTAATGAGACGATTCCTTTTCTTTTCGAATATCGCAGAAGTTTGAGGGAAAGGTCTTAGCTCCGTGGGAGAGACTTCTCGTTTCGTAACTTCGAAAAGTCTCGGTTGAGAACGAAAGGTCCAAAGATCATTATTCACTTCGACACGTTCAAACGTTTGATACTCGCTGATTATTCGATGGAACGAACTAAGATCGTACTCTTTCACGGTCGGCTTTGAAAATGGTCGGCGAATTAATATTGAGAATATTAGGCGCGTTGATTCAGGAAAGTGGCTCTGTGTATCGATGATATATACCGAGAGAGTGCTCAGGCATTCCCATCGTGACTATCATGAGGGATGCCTCGGAGCGCCAGACTCATGTCATCGTGTCATCGATAATTGATGTATGCGCGAACTAATGGCTGTAATTACCTCAACCTAATATCCACCATGGAATCTCGCGCTTCTCCATCGGCAGACCTTGTGCGCGTGTATGTTATGTATAAATATATTGTATATATGCTATATATAACGTATACATCGATGTATCGTACGCATACGTTTGACCCTTCGTGAGGGCCAAGCCACTCTGAGCCCTCTCTCTCTCTCTCTCTCTCTCTCTCGCTCTTTGAAGCACGCTAAAATTTCAAAAAGAAATTAATGATTCTCATCGACCGTGACAGACTGACCGTGGTAATTAATCGCGAGAGTTCGCCTCGAAGATCGCAAAGATTGACTTTCGCTTTTTGCCTCGCTTCATATTCTTTTTATCCTTTTATTTTTCTTCCTCTTTTTTATCCGTGCAATGTCGGAAACTTACATACAAAAAGTTCTTCATTTTACTTTAACGAAAATACATTATTGAAATAAAAGGTACATCGCCATCGGCAAGTTTCGAGCGTTGGCGGTATAGAAATATAGGATAGAAATCAAAAGCAACGAACATGCAAAGTGCTCTATCTCTTTTTTCCTCTTTCTCTTTTTCTTTTTTCCAAGAGTGGACCAGACACGATAGTTTCGTTCATGTGGCAAGCCATGATACAGCGAGGCTTCGGAGGAATAAAATTTCAGCCACTGCCGGCTCGACTTGAGCGAACTTATGGCCTATAATAAGATTACAAGAGACATAGAGTAGTGTGACTAACGAGCCTATCGTCAACTGCAAAACCAGATGCCGTTCCGAGTGTGTCTGCCGCCCAGGACGACGAGTCTTTTTGGTGGTGGTCTTCTCTCGCGTCTGGCCACGTGCATTTTCTCTTCCTTTAGATCTTTCGGCCTTTAGATATTCCGCCCAGTGAAACTAATATATTTATATAAAAGAAACCGGTACGAATCGAATCTCAACCTCGAAATATTCGGCACGATTTCTTCCTCATTTATATTCAACAATCGCGATCATCTTCTTTTTAAACATTTTTATAAAGCAACTTGTCTTCGATTTTATTGGCTTTCACACGTGCCACCTTCTTATACGAAATCTTTCTAAAATCATGCTCCGCGTAGGTCTTTGTCGAACGAATTGTCCTTTAGTATTTCTATAAATATGTTATAAATTTTTGTTCGTTAACGAGAAAATTGTTTTTTTTTTTCATCTAAAACTTTTATATACAGCAATGAGCTACGTCGGTACGATTTCCGATATAAAAAATAATGAGATGAGTCTGTAAATTTTCGCAGAAGTTAAAATAATATCGTTTATTAAATTTTCTCTAAACAACGTGTGTTTTCGCGACCAGCGACGATATGTAACTAATGATTTGTAACAACGCAAGATACCTAATATACAGTACGTTATAAGAAAACGTATGTATTTGATCGAACATAAACATTATGATATTTACGTAATCGTACACTTTACGTATTCGGCAACGATCGTCTATTTTCGACCAAAGTCGTCACCTTGCCTCATTGTTAACGCCATTTTGTTCTTAAGACGTATTACTTAGGTTGTACGGCGCAGATCGTCATCGTCGTAATAGCAGGTAAGGAGAATATTTTCTTAATTTACTCATTACCAATCGATTACCGAACGAACGATATCAACGGAGCAATGTTCGCAAATGTTACGACAATCTGTTCGACAAATAATTGCAAATATAAAATCGGCGTTTTGGCTCAAGCATGCCGTGACATCTTTTCGGAATTTATTTCTGCGATATCGCCACTTTTCTCGATTCCTTACAACACTCAAGTTAATAATTGGTAATTAATTAATTGTCGTCGATCGAATTTCGTATCATATTCGACTTTCATCGTAGGTATAACCTATATATACTTACATATTCGTATGCGTAGAGAGAGAGAGAGAGAGTTAGTGTGTGTGAGAGAGATAGTGCGTATGTGTGAGAGAGTACCATAGGGTACTCTCGCGGATAGGTTAGGGCAAAGTCGCGGTTGATGTAAGTACCTTCGATCGACTTTGATCGAGTCGAAGGAAGGTTCATTAAACATGATTAATTAGTATGTTATTTCAGTCCATGGATCTTCATATGCAGCAACCTCTACGTGGTAAGATACGGATATTGGATATTACTTGCGATCAAACTAAATCTAAATCAAGTAAGGTAAGTATTATCGAGCTAATCGCTGTAGCCGTTTCAATAATCTTATTTCGATAATAATATTTAAATAATAGTAGATATATTTGTTTTTGAAAAATTATCGAATATTTCATCGTCAACTTTTACATAAAATTCACGAATTCATATACGAAGTTACATTTTACGAGTTTTACGTTCGAGGACAGTGCGTTTCAGTATAAAATTCATTTGGTGAGAGGTTAATTCGCCTTACGTCGAGAGGACGATTACATAGGAGGGCGCGTGTGCTACACTGGGCAAGGGCTTTAGGAAAGGACCGGAACGTCCCTCTTGGAAGGGGGCGTTGCTTACTATATAACAAGGTTATTGAATTATTTCGAGACTTAGTTTTACGTACTCGCTAAGGGATCAAGCTCACAGGGTTCTAGGCGTTGCAGATGGAATAGGCGTGGTTCTCCTTCTCTTATACTCGATCTATCTGCCTCTTTCTGGCTTCTGGCAAGTGCTAGTCACCCCTCTTGAATCGTGAATCCTGCGGATCGCACGGTGGGCTCTGTGCTTTCTCGACTAGATTAAGATGCGATTAGGATGCCTGCGCGTATTCCCATCGAAACTTGGGAGGGTTCGAGATACTCCCGTGGATTCTGTATAGAAACACAAAAGTCAAGGGAATATTGTAGGACGTGATGTTCGTCGAAGAGACGCGCGAAGAAACGAACGTCCACGTTTTATCGTTGGATCCGTCCACATCTGGACGGATGTTGGCGACACGTGTTGCGGATTAGTCGTACTCTTTGAGTTGTACTTTTTGTTTAGCTCGCGAAATACGATACTTAGCTAGCGAGTGCTTGACGGATAGTTTCTAACGTTTGACACGACGGTACTTTACGTGCACGTAAGACGAACGTTCTATGCTCTCGAAGAAACTCATGCTTCGGCGACTACATTTGTTCCTGGCCAAAGTTTCCCGGTAAAGTTAAAAGCACGGTACTTCGATACATCGAAGTTTACCCTATACCCAGTGTAAAAGCTCTTCTCCGGCGGACAGGAATATTTCGCTCGGATGATAATTCGAGTTCGTTGTGTACTTTGAAAGCTCACAACCGAAGTGGATAGAAAGAGAGAGAGGGAAAGGAGGAAGAAAGTTTCCCTCGATTTTCTGCCTTCCTTTCGATGAAGAAGGTTTCCTCCTTCCCTCTCTCTTTCTCCCGCTTTTTCTCCTCTTTCTCATCCATCCTTTCTTTCTTCCTTCTTCACGTGAGTCACGCGACCAAACTCGTTCGCTCGCGGGAGGTTGCAAAAAATGTGGCTGCAAGCATCCGCTTTTAATGCTATGCTTCCCATCCGTTTTCAACCTGGCGTTCTAGCCGCGGAGCAAAAGCCGAGACTGATCACCGTAAAAGCACACGGAAACGCGCTTCGCAAATATAGCTCCGGTCCCAGCACCACCGACGCGACACGACGCGATGAGCTTTTCCATCGACGCGTCGAATTGCACTCGACATTTCCGTGCACGCGCCCGCTCGCCACCCGGTATATACTACACATCTACCAGCATCTCTCTATTTCTCTGTTGTACTCATCCTGTCCGGAAGCGGACGCGTATACGGACGACACGGTATAGTACTTTATTGAGAACCACGTTTCAAATTTATAGAGAAAAATGTTGTTTCGACGTGGACCCCTCATACGCTCTCTCTCTTTCTCCCTCTCTCTCTCTCTCTCTCTCTCTCTCTCTCTCTCTCTCTCTCTCTCTCTCTCTCTCTCTCTCTCTCTCTCTCTCTCTCTCTATCCCTTTGCGAGCCCGAACCGTTCCTGCAATAACGTCGATGTTTACGGCCCTCTAATCCTTTACCTCACGCCCTATTCCCGAGGACCAACTTTTCGAGCGCTATTACGCCGCACTTTTTTTCTATTTTATTTTCTCCGTCCATCCTGATCCAGCGAATTTAACGTTGGTCGATCGTATTTCTTGCATTGGTAACAAGCTGATAATTTATGTTACACGGGATCGTACTCCATTTAATCCTTGCGAGTGAAAAAAACCGAAGAAACGAATAAATTTAGTTGGTTTAGTTGTAATGCCTTCCTTCTCAGCTAGAATTTGATTTTCGATTCAATTTTCGATCGATGTATTTCAATGCGCGCACAAGCGGATACCCCGCGTCAGAGCTTATAGTTTACCGATGATTGTTAATATGAAGGAAGCTTTTATTTATTGCGCTTTAATCTGGGGATTAAAATTTACATACGCGATATTCCAATGCTCGACGTCCATATTCGGCTGTTCGAGAGCGTATGTATGTACATATCCGGTCGCCAGCACCAATCAGATAACGTTAGTCCAAAAGTCGATGAGCGGAGCGCTAACGATTTTCACTCGTCGAAATTATTGGAACTGTTTATAACTGGCTTGAAACTTGACAAAAGTACTCGCGCGAATACTCGTTTAACTTTACGTGTCAATTTACTTTTCCATTTTTAAATCGTACTTGTCTGACGAATATTCCTACATTTGTTTTATTCATCGATGAATGAGAAAAACAAATTCCAGAAAGAGAGAGAGAGAGAGAGAGGGGGGGGGAGGGGAGATTTTTACGGCAATTTAAATCCGCTCTTGTGAGTTAGTTTTATTTGTCGTTTCAATACTTTTTATAGCCGTTTATCGTGAATCGTGGTATAAATGCTTTTTAAGAACACGTCCGATCGAATTTTCCATGCCGTCGGGAAAATAGGTGCTGGTCTCAGATGGAGAGGTTTAACGTATATAATTGTGTAGAAGTTTCACGGCGTGTTCGCGCCGAGGGAAAGAGAGAAAACGATATTCTCCCACACGCTCGGCTCAACACATATAAAACTTTATCGGGCGTAGTTTCGGGCGTAACGTTGCGCGTATTCCAAGTTTACGGACCGTTTGCCGGTACTCGTGTGATTCGCTAATAGTTGTTTTCCTCTATTTGCTTGGAGGACTCCACGACGACGGTCGATTCGAGTCGATACATCGGCCACTCCAACGAACTAACCTTCGTTGTTCTCTTCAATAAAGTTTCCGAGAGAATGAAGATCGGGAGGAACTCGCCCGAGCAAAGCGTGTCTTCCGATTTCGCTTAGCCTTCGGGATCTAAATTTGATTTTCACGTGTGGTTACCATCGAACCCGTTTACCGTTCCTTTTCCTCGAACTTAGCGTTTATCTACTTAAACCCATTTTCCTCTCTTATTCCCATTCTTCATTTTCATTTTCTAATAATACTTTACAGGATTGATTTTACTTTAGATTTCATAGGAATTTATTATCCCAGTTAGTACATTTAATCTTTGTTATTTTAAGAATAAATGAATTTTCATTTCCAATCTGTATGGCACGACTTGTATTTCACTCGAAAAATAAATATAACTACTCGTTGAAGTTTTAACTTCAATTTTCGTTCGTACTTATTTTTACGACGACGAGTAGTCATACTGAAACGTGCCTCATAAATACGAACGAGCGATCTCGAATGATCGTATAAACTATAAATAGACGAATCATGCTTTTTCTATTATTTGTATATAAATAGATACTGCTAATAAGATTTATTAGTACATCGAAACGCAAGATATAAACGGATGCCGCGGAATAATATAATCGATTATTTTGTTGCAGTGGATAAGCGAAAACGTGAATCGTTGATCGTCCTCGTAAAGAGACAAGCTATGTATGTACAAATACGAATATCGTTCGTATAATATATATCGTGTAAAATTCTCTTCGTTTTTTCGTTCCTCGTGTTTTCCACGAGTAAAATTATCCAACAATCGAGTACCTATGGAATATTTTTTTTTGTCCGATTAAAAGAGAAAATTACTTGAAATTCTTTCGCTTAATTTACCATGGACACGTTAGCTTTAATAATAATCAAATTAAATACAAATGTTTCATCAAATCGGCTTGCGTATTTTAATTAAATGTTTCCATCCGCGTGCCGTATTCACGAGCGAACATTAGGACGTTAATAAAATTGAAGGGTCTTAACATTCTTGAAAAGTGTATGCATTGGAAATTTTATAGAGATTTATAGCGATGAAAATTTATAGGGATTTGTTGGAAAATTTATAGAGATACAAAGAGGAACGAAAATTATGAAATAAGCGCCTAATCATTTAGAAGACACGAATTTCTTCAAACAGAGAAATTAACATCCTTATGTACGTATGAGCTAAGGCGAAGGCAAAATACTGATTTTAGTTGGGAAAGATTTTTACTTAGACCAGCAGAAAACTTTCCTATGGAGATGTTCGCATTTGCAAGTTGTTAACAACGAGCACCTTCTCCCTACCTTTCGCACAATTCATGGCTTTGCGAACGATAACGCACAGAAACGAAGCCACCCTGGTGTTTTCTCTCTCTCTCTCTCTCTCTCTTTTCCTTCGTAGGCGGAAAAATGCGTGCAATGCGGTGTGCATCGTGTGTAATTGTGGATCTGAAAGCGCGGATAACCGCGTCAGCAAAGCAGACACGCGTTTTCCTGCGTTTGCGTTTATTGCCTTCGTTGTTCGATTCTCTCCTTTTCTCTTTCTTTCTTTTTCTCACCCTATATATTTCGTTCTTGTTGCATCTATCTCTTTCTCTCTCTTTTTCATTCTCACCAGCAGCCTGTAACAAAAGCGAACGGGTATCCTTAACGGTTATTGGCAAGTGGCGTAGTTTTAGGGCTTGCTCGTAAGAGAAACGGTAGGTAAGAGCGATTTATCGGAGGTTAAGGGTGCGAGTGACCCACTCTAAGGGCTGCTTCGAAAGGGGGAAACGTTCGACGAGCTTCGCTCATCGGGCTTGCTATGGGTTTTCTGTTCATGTATGTACACGCGTATAGATGTACGTCCCTGTGTTGGATAAGAGGGGGCAGCACGCTGGCACTTTCAATTAGATAATTGAAACCAACGAGAGACCACAGCTAACGCGTTTTCCACACGTGTCTCTCTCTCTCTCTCTCTCTCTCCCTCTCTCTCTCTCTCTCTCTCTCTCTCTCTTATACTCTAGTCCAGTGGTCGTCCGCGAACCGTGTGCACGACGGAATTTTACAAAAGGCAGCTTTAAGGGTCCCCCTGTAAATGAAATAGCCAGCGGTCCAATCGGTTTTAGTAAGAGATTCGATTGTCCATGACCCCCTTTTCTTCTTCTCCATAAACACTTGACCCCTTCCGCTGAGTCCACTGCTCTCTAGCTGCACGTATTGCTCGAACATTGATTTTTTTGTTCTTTCCGGTCGATGGCGACGATTCGATATCGAACAATCGATTTCGATTTCGTTCTTCTTCGTTCCTCGAAAACTCCTTGATCGCGAGAGTGAATCGTATGCGGTTCACGTACATACGTAGTTCGTGAGAAGTGGCTGGGAATTCGTATGTTCGTTTATTCATCTCGACGAGTGGTGTGTATGCGCGCGTGAGTTTCGTTAAAAATGCTTATTTTTAAGTTTATTGAAAATTTCGAGATAGAATCGATAGGAATATTTTTAATTTTCGTTTTATGCTAGAATTCACCGATCGTTGTCGTTTGTTCGTTTCGTTATTTTCAATCATTCGAATCATTCGAACGATCGTTTCCTTGTTATCATCGATAATTTTCCGAACGTCAAATACGACACGGTACAACGATACCCGTCGTGTTCGCGAGGGCGAGGACGAATGAAATTAGGATGGGCGAATGTTTCAGCTGAACGCGGCTGGGACAATACGCGAAACGTGCATCGCGGAGACGCGTTACAAGTTTCCACTGATGCGAGATGCTTCCGGGTCATGCTGTCAACAGATATGACATTCCTAGCGGATATGCCTACGTGCATACCTCTCCACTGACACGAATGCGATTCGCTAACGCTTAAGTTTATCTATGACAACGATATCGCGGCCGACAGGAATCTGTCACTTTTGAATAACGAGTGGGTCCAGGATAGATAAGCCGATTCCCAATCGATTCTCTATCGATACATCGATTTTCTAGCTACGTGTTAATCCATTAGATTTTTGACTTTCTCGTCTCTACATCGAGGGATGACGGATAAATGCGATGACATGATCGAATACGACTCAGGTGTAATTATTTATTATAATCCGATCGATTCTAGAAATCGATCAATGATTTTTCTTTTTTACCTTTACCTAAAGGAAGAAGAAATGAAGCGACGTTTTAAGTGCTTCGGTATATGCCTGTATACCAGATTAAATCTCAAGGGAACTCGGATAATCCACGGATGGATATAACGTTTTCTGCGTAAAGGTCCGTTCATATTTCTTTCTCTTTCCAACGAGTAGAACGTTTGTGATTTTTGCAAATGAGTACTTGCTAGAACTACCATCGTATCGAGAGCTTCTTTTAGAAGGGAAGATTGCGATATGGGTCGCGAGTACATCGCTTTGAAGCGCGTATGATTGCACGACGGTATTTCGAGGAACGTGTAATGGTGATAGTAACGCCGGTCTACGGAAGAGAAAGCTCGATCGATTCTCGTACGACGACGGTAGCAGCCGGTAATACCGCGCTTTCGAACTGTTTTCTGACGGTAGTAAAACCCAATCTCTCTTTTCGCTCTTATCCTAGCACGTTTGGGTCAAGTGTCGACTTGCCTTTCTCTCCGAAGGAGAGAACCCGTATGTTCGTTCGTCGTACACGAATCGAACGAGTCGTGTATCGTAGGGGATGATAACGAACGTCGAGATAGTTCATTGAGGTCGTCTGAAGTCGATGAAGCTGTGGAGGAAGAGAAAAGGGTGCTGAGTTTCAATTCGAAGGAGAAAGAAAAAGAAGGAAGACGAGAGGGAGGGAGAGAGAGAGAGAGAGAGAGAGAGAGATAGATAGATAGAGGACTGCCGCTCCCTTCCTCGTTCTCCAGGATATTAAATATTAATCCCGCGAAATTACTTGCGCGTTGGCAATCTTTCCTTCTTGTGATTCCTCCGCCTCCTCTTTGTTACCATTTCTAAGTCTACGTACATACTGCGTCTACGTATATACGTATGTACGAACGGTACATACATAGATATCCGTGCAAATACAATGCTTCTTCTTCCCTACAAATACGCCGTTTACAGATACAGATATTTTCTAGATAAAGTTGTATATAAATGTATAGTCGGAAACATTCATAGAAATTCTTCGTTTGTTGGCTTACATGTGTGTGCATCCGGACGTATTAAGCAATGAGAAGTAATCTACGCGGTGGATTAACTCGAGGCTCAAGATATCAGTCCGGGATTTATCGCGTCTCGCTTCGTTGTTACGACTCGCAGAAGGTTCCGCTTTGACCGCCCACGTATTCGTTCTCCTCCTCCTCCTCCTCTCTCTTTCTCTCTCTCTCTCTCTCTCTCTCTCCTTCATTGTAGTTTTCCTCTCGGTTCTGTATCAGCAGCTCGAGTTCTCTTACCGACTCACGGATGTTAGCTTGGTCCATGGATACAAGATAGGAAAGGTAATAGAGACGAGAAAAAAAAAAGTAAAAGGAAGAGTGTGTGTGTGTGTGTGTGTGCGCGCGCGCGCGCGCGTATGTGTTTCTTTCAACGGACTCTCAAGTCCAACGCCCCGAGCAAAGCGGATCGGCGATGAAACGAGTTCGCTTGCTCACAAATCGAAAAGCTTATTATCGCGTTGGTCGTCTCCTTTTAATGACGTCAGAAGCTAGCGAAATCGGACCACCCGAGCACCAGATCCTATCAATAGGCAGACTTGAATAAAGAAAGAAAAGTATAAAGGAGGAAACGGAGATCGATTCTTCTTTCACAAAAATGCGATTCATTCTAGTTATTGAAATTTTAACTTACAATTAGTAAATAGATTATAAACCAGCGCATTTCTTTATATTTTCGGTAGTAATATAAGAAAAAAACGGGGTCTTATCGATTTTATATTTTCGTCACTATTTTTCGTCAATTCGTTGATATTTTCTTTGACTTCATTCAAAGACAAACGAAAATAAAGAGAAAAAAAGAAAAAAGAAGGGAGAAGATCGCAAATCCGTTGTTTTTAGTACGCTGCGAGCGTAGAGCGGCGGTGAAATTTTTTAAGCCCCGGACGAGTACTCGAAGGGTGAAAATCTCCGTGGAAACTCTCTACCATTCACGTTGTTTTCCCTTTTATCGGCTGAAACGATTACTCGCACCGACGTGCTTCATAATTAAACGTTCCGTTCTAACGACTGCGAAAACCCCGCGGAAACTATTCGAGCGTACGCTTCCTACGTACGAAATAACTAAGTGGAATCCGTAAGGTCGATAAACCTCGAGATTGTCGTTGCATCGTTTTAAGAAACGAATAATTAAAACGTAAATACAAATTTCAATGGATGGGCGTTGGATAACTCAAAATAATATACCAATCCGCAATACCGTATTCCTATTGATTTTACGACCATCCCTCTTCTGCCTTTGGTATGCACCCACTAAAGTTATGAGAACGTTCGATTCGAGATGGTTCCGTATCGAAGATCTCGTAGCTGTATTCATTAATCCGCCGGATAGATACGTTGGAATAATTCATTCAGCAGTCCAGTCAGATTTATGTAAAGATTATGTAAATAGTATCCGCGTTAACACAAATTCATCCGAGGGAACCGAATTGAACTATTATATACGTGTATATTTATAGATATACACGTGTATATCACAGTCGTCGTTTCTTCGAAGACAAATGATCGTTATGGCTAGGAGCCAGTGAGGAAATTATATTTCCAATAAAGAATCTCGCCATTCTTAACGGATTTAATTCGTTGGTTTTTCTCATAACGAACGTGAAATCTCGAAAATCGCAAATAATCCATCCGGGCCATGATATTAAAGTTACTTTGGGCGGAATTTTTCTTTCATAATCAAAAAAAAAAAAAAAAAAAAAAAATAAAAAGAAAAAAAAAATCCATTAATGATGTTCGTGGATGGGAAGGAGTGAACGAGGAAAGGCGAGCGTCTTCTATCGCGATAGTTACGTTTTCAAACCGCAACGGACCGAATAGGATTTACGTAACAATGCGCACGGTAGTCTGATTGCCCGGCGTCTGCTTCTCTAATTGGTTCGTCAGAAGTTCGCGTACCGCGCCAACGTCGAAAAGCGATTGCCAACTCTCAAGTTTATTATCCTTTACCACCACCGGTCCGGATGTTATTGCTACGAAAGAGGAAAGAGAGAGAGACAGAAAGCGAAGATGAGAGGAGAACGGAACGATGGCCCTCGAAGCTCTCTGGACCACGGATCCTGGGATAATCGAGGTGACGCCACTCTCTTCATCTCTATCTCATTCTCTCTCTCTCTCTCTCTGCCTCTTTGCCATTTTCGCGTGCATCTGTCGTGTTCTCTAGGTACGTGCGTACACGCGTTCGGTCACGTGCGCGAATCATTCGTGTGACGCACACGAACGATTTTCTATCTCCCGTTGTTGTCTGTTGCTTCGATAGCTTCGAGATTCCTATTGTCAATTCTCACAATACAGCGAGTACCAATAGAACTATTCTTTAAATTCATTGATTGGATTTGATTGTGTAAAGAGAAAAGCGGATAGAGATCTTTGCTTAATGAAGATTAAAGAAAAAAGAAAATAAATAAATAAAAACAAAATTAAAGAAAGATAATACAACGTGAAGGATGCATCTCTGTTTTGAGATATCTTCCGAATCGACGTATCTTCTTTAATTTCATGAAAAAGACAAATCCCGAGTTCATTGCCCTCGCGATTCTTTACAAAGTTTATGCACTTCGTCAACAATATTCTTCTATCCTATGAAATTATTCAGACGTTTATTTATATAGATTGACGCAACGATATGAATATCTTCATGAAAGAGTAACCTGATGCATAATGCGATATGTTAATAGGATACGTAGTATTATGATCTTAGGCGACATTTTGTAATAGAAAATCAAAATGAACGTGCGAGAAAGGGGGAACTTATAAAGAAAGAAAGAAAGAAGAAAAAAAAATATCGTTAATAAACGTCGCATAAACTGGGAATTTTTGGGCGTAAAGGTAGAAATAAAGCTTGTGTGCTTGCGTGCGTACGCGTTATGCAGTAAATCTTATTAGGAGTGACCACGAGAGCGTAGGACGGAGGAGGCAATTCTGAAAACGTTGTGTGGCCATGCCGGTGGTACTAGGTTCGCTCTCTCGCACGTACACGTACCTTGTTTTTGCCTTTGCGTGCTCATGTGTGCGCTCATGCAGTCACGTGCGTAAACAGAAAATGAAAGAAAAGAAGCGTTAGCTATGCACATACGTGCATCCGGATAGATACTTGTAATGTGCAACTGCTCTCGTGCATTCATCTTCAGTGGCGTAGGATCTCTCTTCTTCGTTTTTTTTTTTTTTTTTTTTTTTTTTTTTACAATTCATCCTTCAAACAATTCGATTTCTTATTCAAGTGATTTTTTAAAGATCTATAGTTTGTTAAAAAATAAGTAATCCTATGCTCTTTCATTACAAGTTTGTGATACCTTTATACGCTTAAGAGTTTATAAATTATTCGTCGCATCTTATTAAATTTCTACACTTATGCTTTTACTTCTTCTTCGTTCAGTTCGAAATCGGATGGCGTCAAAAACACACACACACGTTTATTTGTCGCACATGTAAATTCATCCTATGGGCGTTCGTAAACGTGCACGAATGTGATTTCGCCCCTTCGACGTGCGAAGTATACTAGAGGCAAACACGAGGGGTTGCTTTGCCGATGGGACGAGAGTTTGTCAACGTTCTGTCTGTCTGTCTCTCTCTCTCTCTCTCTCTCTCTCTCTCTCTCTCTCTCTCTCTCTCTTTATCTCTCTCTCTTTTCTCGCTTCCTTCTCTCTCCCCCGAGATAGAGCGTCGACGATTTTTCTATTCTTGAATGTTCCATTCGTCATATAGTCGATATAAACTCAGGGGATTCTGTCTTTTAAATTCCAAACAAAACGGAGATACGCATCTTGCGAGAAGAATCCAATGGTTTTAGCCGATAGGAAAGGAGCAAAAATTTTCCTACAGAATGTTTTAGAACGGCGCACGATCGATAAAGATGAATTCATCAAATAAATGATATAAATTATGGCGTTCGAGTGTCTTCTGAACGAAGGGAATGGAGTATTGTAAATCACAGAAAGTCGATTATCATTATACGAAAAAAGATACTTTAACGAGGAAAAAATTGTACTCAGGGCTATCATTGATCTTTTAAAAATGTCTGATAAAAACGTTGCGGATGTCGAACGTGTTGCTTCAAAATCGAAACCATTTTAAACGGAAGTTCTTTAAATGGAAGTTGAGTAAATAAATAACAAAAGAGGAGAAACAGTTTGACAAAACTCGATAACTCGTTATCGGTTTACGGTGAGCAGGGATAGTTGAAGAATATTCATGTTTTTCTAAAGAAAGAAGAAAAAAAAGAAGGAAGGGCCGTAACTTTTAGAAGGAACGTCAAACCTTTAATAAACTCTCGTACAATAGATTTTAAAACTTTACAGAATAAATGAACTGTCTATCGGCGAAGTTAGAAACCTTTACCATCGACATTCCCATAGAAATCGCATAGCTTTTTTCCTACGTTCTAACGTATTCACGATGAGTGATTCCTCCGGAACGATTTCGGATTCGATCGTTCGACACGTATATGTATCGATTTAGTCCTTGTAATTATATCGCGTCTACATCATCGATTTCGTTGGGATTTCATTAATGTATAACCGTGTCGTATGGAGGTGGATACTTCGATAAAGTTGCGGCTGATTTCTTCTTACAGAAGTTCGTAAAAATGGCGATGCTCACAGCGATGATAAAAAAGACGAAAGTACCGATTATGATACCGGTTAGAATTGTTGACTGTATAAGCGACGTATTTACGTATATGCCGGTAGACACCTCTTGGATGCTCTCCCCGGTGAGACCGGCGACGCAGGTCCAACGGCCCACGTCCTCTGCTTGAAATTTCTTTCCTGAAAGGAATATCGAAGTGCGTGAAAAAGAAACTTTTCGATTTTACGAAAGCTGAGATCTCTCGGTTCAGTAACGAGGTGAAAGGGATGGTGGAGAGGATTCGACGATATCATCCTCCACGACGCGAATGGAAATTTTCATTCGAACTAAACTTTTTCTCAGAGGTAGCCGATCTCATAGTTTCGCGGCTCGCTTCTCGGTAAGCCCTGAATCGATTTTTATTCGTGAAAGCGCGTCACTATTTCCCGTAGTTGGTATTCTTCGGGCGGAAACGCTGGCTTCTTTGAAAGTAAAAGCATGCGCGCGACTGACTACGATCAGGTTTTTTTTTTTGAAAAGCAAAGTAGATTGAATGCGTAACCGATCTCACCAACATCCTATTTTTACCTTCATAATATCGCGATATTTATATTTTGAATTGTTTTGAATCGTTATTTTGTTTGGCTTGAAAAATAATTATAAACTAGAACGCGTAGCGAGAGAACGTTTGTTTCGTATAATTTGGTACTTTATGACAATAATTTGAAATTTAATTAATAATAAACCAACATTATGCTTATTTTCGATGGTATGCGTTTATTATGCTTTGTAAGGAAAAAAGAAAAAAAAAAAGAGAAAAAAGAGAAAAAAAATAAAATAAAAGAAAAGTATGAAAAAACAAGTGAAGAATTTTAGCGGGCGACTTTATTAAAAACGACGAAAATTCATGAATATTTGTGCTGTATTTGTGCTGTTCACAAATGGAAAAGTATGTATGCACGCTGGAAAAATTTATTGGATTAGATTTTTAACGCGGCATACCACGTTAAAACTCTAATCCTTATCGATCAAGATAGAATATCGTCGCTAGTCATACTTACCGAGAATAATTAGTTGGCAACGTCTCTCGTACATCTCGGGCGTGTATCGATGATTCACCGTGTCATCGTGAATGCCACGTCCGTCCGGTCGTATCCATCGACAATAATCGATACTATTACTTAAATTGGTAAGAAGATGACAAGACAAATTCAAGTTGTTACGTCCATTAAACGTCACTTCCTTTTTTTCCGCAAACACGTAACTATCTGTAAAATAATTTTCATTGCATATGCAAATAAACGACATTACATATGAGGACGCCTTATTGGCACGAAACATTTTTTCCTGTAATTATTATTCATGTAATTTTAAATAATTGTATTGGAGCTTTCGTAACGTTTATTGCATCATTTGAAATATATTGTTCTTATTATTATCAGTAAATGAGCCGTGCCAGTGAGATTTAAATAATTCTCAATTAAAATTTATCGACCTGTAACGGTGACCCATACGGCGGCTTCTACCTCGCTATGATTTTTAATACCCATGTAACAACTCCATTTACCCTGATGCTCGTTCACGGCATTGTTTATAAATGCACCGCATTCACCTTGCGAGAAACCAAGGCCCTCGTAAAAAAGCGTTTTAGGCGGTAAAGCATTTTTCTTTTCTTTGTCCATGATGATAGAATATGTTGTTCCAATTGGACTTCGGAGCCAACAATAATTCAAGACCATATTGGTACTACACTTGATCTAGAAATCGATGTTGCTCGTTATATATATCGTAGTAATTCGGTATATGATGATTGGTAATTACCGTAAAACTGTCGTTTCGTTTAACCATCACATTTTCGGCAAAAGTATTAATGTTCCTTGGCAATAAAAATTTGTGATTCGTTGGTTCTTGTGATTGATGATTATAGTCAAGATACAAGATAGAACCATATCGTGCATCTAATCCTGATAGATATTTCATTGCCATCTCGCATCTCCATACACCATAATCATATTCTTCTGGCTGATGAATCGTCATACCGCAAGTTATTTCCTCATTTGTTCCTTGATAAAACTGGTATCTGTGGGTTTAAAAGCGTTAAAAGTCAATAAATAATTTTGATTCGACTTGGAAACGAATACATCGGATAGGTGCGAATAATCTTTCTTTTTTCTTTAATTTTTAGACATTTCCCTATTCGAATTGCATTTTACTCATGAAATGTACTCGTTTTTCGTGCATATTTCATGTTACGGATTACTTAACTTTACGGGTACGCTCATATACGCGTGGGACTGCGACGTAAAACTCGTAAAAATTTTTTAAAGCCTACAGATACGCGTACGTTCGTTTGTTCCACTTTATTAGTCTATGCGTGGCAATAAATAATCGCGGTGCTGTTGACCATATCGCGTAATACAATGCCGCACTATTTTACGAGTCGACGTGTTACACCCATAGCTGAGAAGACAAAGGTGTGTGTCAATAAAAAAGTAAAAAGGATAAAAAGGGGAAACGTATAAATGAACCATAGATATATTGTACAATGGTAGCATTAACCCATAGTGCGCCACTGTATTCGATACTCATCGTCCTTTTGCATATTTCACGAACGTTTATCAAAGATATTCAATTCATTTTTTTTTGTCCAAAATCTTTAATTCGTTCATTTTCTTTTCTGCGTTTAAAAATCGCATAAATCAAAGACTAAACTTTAGTTAAAGCGACTTTCAGCTAATTTCTTTTAATGCTATTTTTTTTTATCTTGTATATTCGCTTGGTCGTAAAGCGCGATAACAACGTACGATGCGCGTTACACACCCCATCAACTTTAATATTATTTCGTGTAATCTTCTTTATAGATAATCCCATTGAAAAATTACAGGTTGAAATGTGTTTGCTCACGTACTTGCCACTTCCGACACCTGGACTAATTTGCAACATTGTACCATTTGGGCTGATAAAGAGACAATATTGAAGACCATCCTGTAGAGTACGTTTGCGTACACGACAGAGTATATTAACTTCGTCTTTAGTGACGTTGACGTTAGTAATAACAGCGTCTGGATCTATAATAATCACATTTTCATTTCATTAATTAATTAATGCATGCATTTAGAATACGAGATTGTTTCGACGAAGACGATCAATCGTTTTCCGAGATAGATTTATAACGTTTTGCGGCAAGTTAAATATTGTAGAGGACGGAAGAAAATATACGTATACGTAGAGAGAGAGAGAGAGAGAGAGAGAGAGAGAGAGAGAGAGAGAGAGAGAGAGAGAGAGAGAGAGAGAGAAAAATTGTCGAGGTACCGCAGAAACATGCCTATTTTTCGTTGCCAACGCGACGATTAATATTCCGTCTGGAATTTCGTGAAATCACCGAGAGTACGCCAGGGTTTCTCCATTTTCGCGAATATAAGACGCCATCGTTGAAATGTCGTGCGTCTGAAAGGACAATCGGGACCTTTATGGATGGACAACAATAGATTTCCCCTCGAAGGAAACATTCTTTCCGCGTCCGTTTCGAAGACTTTCCGTTCAAAGGCTCGAAAGTCTCCTCTCACCGTAAGTTGTAATCATGATGTCGACTTCGACCGGAATGAGTCTTCCCTTTAATCCATAACGAGCTTTCCAAAGTCCGTCGTAGTACGGAGTGACGATTGCAATGTCATATTCACATTTTCCGATCGTCAAGGGCAATTTCACGCCATGAGAATCTGTCAGCTGACAATACGTCGATTTAATGCTGTCGAGAGTTATCTTGGCTGGTGACCGCAATTCCAATGTTATATTTTGCTGCATCAACAAGATATTATAAATAAGTGACATATTCGAATGAATCAATGAGAATGACAATCGGATAACAACGACGAAATAGAATTATGGAAAAAAAAAGGGAAAAATATTTCATTCGAGTATAAATGGTAATTAAATCGGTTCCATTTATTTTATTATTAGAATTATTATATGTGGACGTTGTGAATTCGATAAGGATTATCGCTTGAAAAAAAGAAAAAGAAAATATAGCAAAAGATAATGTTAATAAAATTCATGTAAACGTGCTTGTATTTTATAAAAAGGAAAATTAATGTGTCTTTGTAGGGAAGAGTTACGTATTTTCGATCACGGGTAGAATTTATCGATCCTTAAAAATTGTTCCTATATAAAGGATAAGATGTCGAAAGGATTTCTTAACGTTGAAGGAATCTCGTTGAGAAATATTTACGCGTCACGACGGCTCGTATTTTCTGGAGTGACGTGATACCTCTCCTTGCTTCCTTTAGCACCATTAATCCAAACCCGACTACGTCGCCAAACCTCCATTATACTAACCGACTGTGAGTTGATGTAACTTCATGCTCTAAACTAAGTGAAACTCTCTTTGTCTCTCTCTCTCTCTCTCTCTCTCTCTTGTCACACTGATATCGTTACCGGTGTGTTTCCGTTAGCGATATCGATGATCCAACGTGTTTCTGGAGAACATCGAAATGTTTCCTGAAAGTGTCGTACCATCTTCTCGTACTATCAATTGTATCTCTCTATTTATCCGATTCCTGAGAATTTAATCGAACACTTTGGAGGATTTCGTTTAGAGAGGACTGAGTATGAAAAGTTTGTTAAAAATAAATCAAATAAAATCGTTCATAAGTAGTAAAAGTAAAACGGCTCGCTTAAAGGAGACACGTGGCGTTTAAATCGTTTTTCACTTAAGAGAAAATCACTGTCAAATTCTAAACAGAAATTTAAGAGAGATCGTGTATAGACTAAGAGCTTTTCATTCTATTCTTCGGACCCTCTTTTCGGTGACAAGCTTTACCATCAGACTACCCTCTTCTTCCCTCCTACCATTGCTACATCGTAGAAAACGTTCGAGTGCGAGTCGAACGGGCAAGTTTAGTCGTTCTATCGCATCGATTGTACCGAGGCGAGAGAAAGAATTTCGAGAATGGACCCTTCCAACATCGGCCAAAGGGAGGGTCACCGAAACACCAGTTGGAACTTCATGAGACGATAGTTCCTTCAACCTGTCGCTTTTTAATTTTTAATTATACTTGCTTCGTTCCCTTTCGTTTTAACTAGTTTCGCTGAAAGCCGAAGACGACCAATGTGCATTATTTAGAGAGACCTGATTTTTTAATACCGACCAATATTTTTTTGTCCAGATTCGATCAATAGAATTCTTCAATTTTACAAAACTACCTGTTCTTTTATGACTTTATCCTCATTTTGTACATCAAGATTGAATTTAGCAGATACGAGCTCGTTAGTTTTGTAAATCGCATAGAGATGCCATTTACCCTGGTGTTCCGAATTTACCAAAATTCGAACACCACAATGACCGTACTTTTCAACATTTCTTTTGCTCTCGGATAAAATATCGAATGTCTCTTTCTAAAATAATAAATGAAAATGAATAAGTTATAAATATTTGCCCTTGTGTTATAACACCTGGATATCGATAAGAATAACGCATTGAAAAGTTTTACCTTTGAGTTTGTCACATTACAGGCGATTATATCTCCAAGCTGATTTGCAATCTTTACAGTCACGTAATGCCCTTCGTAAACAATTATAGTTTCACTAGGGCTGATTGTACCAACCTAAAATCAATACGTACGAGAAGTAAGAATAAATTTATCTTGTATTTAAAAGAACGATAGCGGAAAACGTTCGTTTTATAGAATTTATTTGTAATGTTTTAATATCCTTATAAGATTAACGATCTCTACCATTTCAGAATATATGTAATAGTCATAAATCTGAAATTCTTTATTTTCGTAATACTGCGTGATTTTCCAGTATCCAGTATCGTTCAAAAAAGGCTTGGCTATTGAAAGCGAACAGGTAGAAATGTCACTATGTAGCTTGTTATTTTCATCGATAAATTTATAATCAGGTTTGTAAGTATATCTTCGTCCTTTGTTCGTTTCTACGACACATTTGTTGACACCTCTTTCTGTGACTTTTAATGTCAGAGAGTTTCCGCTTATAAACATTACCGTTTTCACTGAAAGCACATGTCAGTTAACTCGCTATATATTTTATTTCTTTTTCTTTCGAATACTTTATGGAGAACGATTGGCGAGGAAGATGGACGGCAATAGAGTTTATCGTGAGATAAAGGAGAACTGAGGAACGATAATATCCCTCGTATTCCGTGAAAAAGTGATTCTTGATTTTTCCATTTTTCCACACATAGTTATGTATATATATATATATATATATATATATATATATATATATATATCCATATATATATATCCATATGTAGATATGTCGCGCCTTTTCTTCCCTTGTCTTTGCTGTCACGGGATGAAAAGAAGAATAATGTCTAATAAATTCCATGCAAGGTACGTTGAAAGTGAAAGAGAGGTATACTCGTGATTCGGACAGTCGAGAAAGGCCGCACGTTTTGAAATAGGAAAACGGAGGGTTCGCCACGTACGTACAGAGAAAGGGTGGGACCCGTTGGTGGAACAATAAATCTGAAGATTTACCCGAAAGACCATGGTTGAACTGTACCGCCAAAAGGCACATGAAAATAATGAATCGCGTCATGTTGCCTCTAAAACCGCAAGAACTTAGATCGTTTTCAAGATCGAATGACTTCTTTTATATCACGTCGTGGTAGTCGAACGATAGAGAAATTTCTTTTAAGGTTAACGATTATCGCAGACTTTTTTTTCTAAGCTTCTTTTATCGCATTACAAACGTTTCAAGAAACGCCATCAAAGATTTAACTCGTTTTATTATGTTACGTGCGAAAACGTTGATGTTTGTAGAGTCATTATAGTTTAGTTATGAAACTTATCACCGATTTTTATTATATACATACATACATATATAATATTATATAAAAGAAAATATCGTATCTGTTGTTGATATATAATTGGTTTACTTGTCGATACGATCTCTCAGCATTATCCACGTTTTCGTGTTATCATGAAATTGAGAACACGTCCACATCCCTATATGTTTGATCAACACTTATGCGCATTCATTTGTTCCTACGTAAATATATATATATATATATATATATATATATATATCATATATATATATATATCAACGAAGATAGCAAAGTTATTGATCGTATTGTAAAGCGTTCGCACCGTTCGAGATATGATATTGGTAATTATCGCTACGTCCTTAACTTTTAACCTCTTATCAAGTACGTGCCATCTGCCGAGTCTATTTGAAATAGTGATTCGTTCCAATTAAACGATCGCTAGCCTCTGGAGTCACTGGCATGGTTTAGAGTACTCTATTTACTTTGTTTTAGAATTTCGTATACATACGTACTTTCCGAATAAACATTCGTTTGCGAAAAGATGAAGAGATTAAACGTTTGCACGATACGCCACCGGCGGAATCAAGAGTCGCTTGGCAATCCTTAGATGAGAGTTTCTCCTGTATTATTAAAGCATGAAATCGTGGAACATTGTGCTCTCTCTTCCTCTATATATATATACACACACATATATATAAATATATATATCTGTTCGTGTGACGTCTACTAACGATGTTTTCGACATCTACCAACTTAAGTTCTAACTTGGATCTTCCTAGAGCGCATTAGACATCTCTCATTCTATATAATCGACTTTGTTTCGATACAAAGCTTTACATATATTATTAATTTCCGACGTAAGTAAATTCGACGAATACCTCTGTTTTCCGATGTTTCCGTAATGATATGAAATGAAATTATCCATTAATTCGTCGATTCAATGGAAACTTACGTGTGCAATGTATCTATAATTTATATATATATATATATATATGTATGTATGTATGGATGGATGTATGAATGGATCTGTATACACTGTACACACACAAACCTTAGATTTTTACATAAAAATTTAATCTTCGATCGGGCACTGAAGGGAGATTTTATCTTATCTTATAAAATACTCGATGAAATTATTTACAAACGTATCGACATGTCGATAACGAATAAATCAATTTCGATAAAACTTAATCGCATGTATACGGTACGGTAGATAATTCTCTGAGTAAAAACGGTCAGTGTGGAAAAAAATTCTCGAAATGATTTCCTTGATACGTAGCATGTACACATAAGTGCATATACGAGCACGGTGAGTGACCAAGAGAGAGAGAGAGAGAATGAGAGATGGAAGAAGTAACCAGATTATTGATACGCGCGGGGGGAAAAGCGGAGAAGAGGCCGGTCATTCGGTCGGTGCCTATCGAAACGACTCGTTCTTGTGAAGTCGGAAAAGCCCATTTCAATGTCCCTTGTGCCATCAGGCAATCCCATTTGAGATTAGACGCAGGCGTGAATTGTGTTACCTTGGAGTTTGAGCGGATCAAAGGCAAATTCCCGGTTGGGATGCATACGTACGTAATTGATATGCCTGATGGGGGTTTCCAAGTCGGATAGTCAATTACCATAATCTTGTTGCGGGGAGAGGGAAAGAGGAACGGAGGAAGAGAGATAAAGAGACAGCTCGTGGCGATTTCATACGGCGAAGCGGCCGTGTGTATACACACACCGCGGATATATCAATTCGATTTCGACGGAACGAAAGAAACGCGTATACCGGGGCTCACCGTGTTATTAGATTCTGACTCGAGTATTATATGCACCGTGCACGCGACCGATCCCTCGCTCTTTTCCCCTCTCCTCTTTTTACTCCTCCGCAATCTCCTCCCTCTCTTTCCACCCTTTCAATTAGTGAGCAGGATACCCGCGTTATTAATCTTCGCGAGCGTATGATGTGAATTCGTCGCGATGCGATTCGGATTTAACTTTCCGCCCTGTATTTCCCCTGCTTCGTCGTTAGCAGGTTGCGTGTTTGTGTACAAACACAAATTTTTCAACTTGCATCAATCAACGTTACTGCCCAATTTACACTATGCATGTAAGTGTATCGTAGGTGCAATATATAATGGTATAGAGTATCGGAGCTTTCGTTGTGTATAAAAGTAAACAATATTGTTGGGAAAATATAATTGTAAAATCACGGTGAGATGGGATTTCGACGAAATTATAATCGTATAAAAATGATCGTTTGCCCGAGTCGAAAAGATTTTATCAAATTTATTAACGAGCAGAAAATACAAATTATCGAGAATTATTATCTTTAATATAATTTTAATTTAATTTTGCCGTAATCGTAAGTGCGACGGACAAATAATCTCCTTTTCTTCTTTTCCTGTTATTTGATTAAAGTTTCATTCGTGAAAACTCAAAGTGAAAACGTGAAATACTTAATTTTTTCTTGGTTTTCGAAAAAGTTATTTTCTCGTCTTTTAATTTTTCAGAGAGCAAAAAAAAAAAAAAAAAAAGAAAAGAAAAGAAAAACAAGGGAAAAATGGTGTTACACCGAAACGGAAGTCCGAATCGCTTATTGTTTAATTCAGCATTCCACCTTTTGCCAGCCGCACGATTCATCCTTTATTCATACATCTATTCCTTTCCTGTCAGAGTTTGAGCGGACGAAACGTGCAATCCTATAGTGGTTGCTATCATTTCCTTCCTCTGTCCAAATATACCCGTAAACGATTATCTTTTTAATTATCTAGTTTCTGCGAGAACGCGAAAAGAAATTTATGAGCCGTCTGGTGGTTCTTCCAAATCAGAATGTTTATCTTCTATATACGCGCGCACGCACGCATCCGCACATACATAAATATGAGAAATACAATGAGTTTCTCTTTTCCAGAAAGAAGAGAAATAAAAGAACGATGAAAATAATGGCGCTTTTTCACTTTCAGCGCTCAGAAGTCGAGTAAACTGCGCATCCGGTTATGCGGACTGCGAATCTTGGACCGCTTTATTCCAAGCCGCAATCGCACTTGGCATACAAACAAGTGTTTCATATATGCATGTTTGCCGGAGGAATGATTAAGGAGTCCGTGTACCGTGGTGGCTTTTAAAAAACTGTCTAGTACCTATGAGCGCACGCGTAACGCACTTTAACATTCTCTCCGCGTAGCGGTTTTCGGTCGCGTGCGCTCTTTGCTTCTTCTTCTTCTTCTTCTTCTTCTTCTTCTACTCTTCCTTACGAGCGGTCGACTCGATTAGCCGCGTTAAATACGAGCATCCATTTATCAGAGGGTACACAATAGAGATGTTACTTTCGCGCCATATGTTGTGTTTCGTATACAATAAGCATACGCGCGGTTAAATGGCTACGAGCGGAGCGAAAACGTACAATATGTCGTGAAACGCGACAAATAGTCGGCTTGCGAGAAACGATTTGCGGAATATACAGTTTATATATACAATGGTACAATGCACTTTTGTTGGAAGCACGGGGTGTGATCTCGCCAGTTGTGGCCGTCAGCAAAAACGAGCACGTTTCAATGTCAATGATTCAACTATCCTCTCTATCTCTCTTTTTCTCTTTCCTGGGCCCTCCCCCCTCCTCCTCCTCCTGCTGCTGGTAGTGGCCTATGCTTCCTGCAATATTAACGACGCGTAAAAGCAATGCGGTGGATCACGTAAAGCTGTCGAGTATCGCTGTAGCCATATTCCGCGTTCTCCCCGACACACGGAATAGATATCGACGTGCGAGACATGACTTATGATTTTTCGATAAATTTACGATCGGAAACGACGATCAACGTTGCGGTATAACGTCTATGCGTATCGCTTTAAAGACGAAAGCTTTTCAACAATGTTATTCATTTTTTATTTAACGTTAAATAAGCTCATACATACGTTTAAAAAGAATGAAGTTATGTATATGCAAAGACGTAGAGAAGCGTCGCCAATTGACCGTATCTCGATATGACGAGGCGTTTGGTATGAAGCTGCACGAGTTCCGCGTTAATTCTAATCCCGCTCGACGTCCCCGGGCCATCATGCGCCGGTCTTCACTAATTTGCACAATAATGGTGTAATTCCAGCGTCAGGAAGATAGCGGTCCGCCATGTCGCTCCGCTGTGTTGTAGCCGATACAGAATCCTCTCGTAGTCCTGGTTCGATAAACACGCTTGTACGCGCGCGCACGCTCCTGCGATCTCGATGCGTTTACATGCTCTCACATTCTGTTACGTAGATATGGTCGCTTACAAAATCGCTGGCTGAACGTACACTTTCCACTAAGTAATGGCCCACTACTATTCGGAAATGGATCTGTATAGTGTTTATCCCTAACTCTACGAGAGTTTCCTACGGGGGTTCACCGTTTAAAGTTGTCTCTTCGTCAAACTGTACAGAGACGTCTAAACGAGATCGCTTGAATAATAGATTTTACGACGAAGAGAGAACACAATGTTTCATAGTACTTGTTAAATCGAAGAGTTTTGTCGACAAAATAGATTATGGCGTGAACGTTCTTTTAGCGTTACAACTTCATTTTATATAATACTAGATAAACATATAGAGCAAGCTCAAGCCTGAAATTTAATTATTTCGTTGTCGCAGTAATTTAAATATTCTATTTTATCTTTAAACGTACGGAGCGGTTATTTGGGTTGTGTAAACACCTCGCGCTCTCTACATACACATACATACGTACATACATAGATACATGCATACATTTATATATATATATATATATATATATATATATATATATATATATATATATATATAGATAGATAGATAGATAGATAGATAGATAGATAGATAGATACAGACAGACAGGCAGACAGACAGACAGACAGACAGACAGACAGATGTATATATATTCACACATGTTATCGACCGTATGTAATTCGCATGGAGAGCATTCGTCGTGGAGACAGCGCGAATACCAGTATTCCTCTGTGCGGCATTCCGCCGAATACCGGTACAGGAACATTCTGAACGGACAAGACTAGCGAGGCAGCTGCTAGATGTTCACAATTAACTTCCTTCGTTAGACCGGAAGAGCTCGTTTCTAGCCAACCGCTGACTATTCGATCAATGCGGTATGCCTCTGCATTTGTCTTTCTTGCTAAAGTCAATGCTTTCGCGCATACTTTGATCCCCACGTGGTTTTCGAAACGTATTAGAACATATTTTGACTCGAAACGCTTCATAAACCGCGTTTAAACAATTTCCAAACGTTTCAAATGTCTGGGCTGTTATTATTAATTAAACGTGTTATCAAATTAACGCGATGGTAATGAGCTCATGATGGTTTAATTAAATCGTTTATAACGAAACGTAGGAGACACATTAATGAAACAAATCATTGAGGTAAATCAATGCTACCTTTAATTAAATGACGCGTCGCGTCCACATTATGTGACATCGCCAAGTCATTTCACTATATTCAGTTATGGCGGCAGTACGATAAAAGTAATTATATATGATGCGAGTACACTGTACACGAACGATATAGGAGGTAAATACATATATAAAGTGTCGTTTGATATCGAAACTTCGTTATCGGATCCACACCTCGGTCCTTTTCTATCGCTATCGTATTACAAAACATAATCCGCGATTCGTGCTCGATCACGCGTAAATCCGTGCAAATTTGTTCGGGACGGATGAAATTGGCTAACACGACGCCAACGACGATCACCTTTAGCTGTTGGATTGTGGCTCGGCTTGTACGGACGATTGATCGTTCAAAGATATACACATATATGTACGACGTACGTATAAAAAGGAACAAAATAGAGAGAGAGAGAGAGAGAGAGAAAAAAAAGAAAAAAAAAAGAAGGGAAAATTGAAAAGACATAGAGAATATGAGGGATCCACGGGAGGTCAAAGAGACGACATCGAGAGACGACGGGATTATTCCTAGATTATCGTCGATCGCGCGGCACGCGGAACATCCAATGAAAGCTTAAGATAACGGTGAGAGAAGGGGAAAGAGGAGGACGTTGTCGTAAGTACATTAGATAGCCATATAAATTAATTGTATGGGCGTGGGGCGTGCGTTTCGATCTCAAGTGGGTTCGCGAGATTAGAGGGTTGGTTTTTGTTGGATTTGCACAACAATGGGTGGATCAGTGTGGCATGTGCGAACCTACCGCTTGGTGAACCGCCAGCGCTTTCGTTTTCGAGGGATCCTTAATCCCGATACTCTCCAATTTGATACAATTTCCTGTCCTCTTTTTGTCCTATCGACGGGGAATAGCAACGGGGTCGAGCGCGTGCTCAAAATAAATCGTCGCACTTTTAACGGTGCCACCAAAACGCGAGAATTATTTTTACACCGAACTTTTCCCTTTTTTTCTTTATTTCTTTTATTTTATTTCTTTTTTCTTTCTTTTTTTTAATTTTTCGTTTGTTTTTCGTTGCACTCGTTGATTACGCTATTCGATTTTGCCTTTAGGAGAAAGTAACGCTATTGTTTAATCGTAATTTAGTTGATAGGTAGGTACATTCGTATTCCATTTCGAATGACTCAAGGGAAAGAAGATGGACATTTTTCTTACGGCTCAAATATTTTCCAGTACGATAAGAACTTAGGTGGTCTCAACTTTTCTCGTATAAAAGGAAAACTGAGCATCCAATTTGGATGATGACAAAGAACTTTAGTGACTTTTCGTCGACCGTCTGTTCCGAATTACGGGCATTCGTCTTATTTTACCGGGCGAGTGTAAACCATTCACCAGAGACTACTTTAACATTCTTTCATATATTTTTTTCTTCTGTTCATTTACACACTTTTGCGTATATTCGCGAAGGAGAATCTTCATCTCGACTTTTGATTCAGCCGTTGACATCGTCGTCGTCGTCGTCGTCGTCGTCGACGTAAGAATGGGTAAAGTATTTGAAAGTATCTACATGACAAGTATGTCTATCCTGCAACAGAAATTCTACTACTTCAACTTATTGAAATAAGACGAAAGAATCTCGTGCTCCTCGGCGGCATCCTGAATGCGTGGCCCGTTGGAGAAAGTTTCCTGTGTGAATAAATTTTCTTTCCGGATCTCTTGTAAGACTTTATCGAACGATACGTTTTTATAAAATACTCGCTAAATATATCCTAGCGATCGTTGGACTTTTTTTTCTAAGTTCGAGTATTCATTCGGGTGCTTTGAAACGAACGATCGATAGATCGTAGATAGATATCTACGTGTATAGAATTTCTCGCAGATTTATAATACCGTCGTATCACGGGCGTTGCAATAATACATATAGATATCTCGATCGCGTATGACGAAATAAAGAGAAAATAGGAATACTAGAAAAATTGTAAAGGGTGTGTTTGTGCGTACGTGAAATAGCATCGGGAGGTATATGGAAGATTTATCTCTGTCGCGATTCGGACCTTGTATCTCTCTCTCTCTCTCTCTCTCTCTCTCTCTCTCTAGCGACGCCTTTTTAAGTACCTTTTCCACGGCGCGGATCAAATCAATGTGAAATAAAATAAAACCCGATAGAGACTACTTCTCGTGTTAGGATCATCCGAGTTAAAGCTTTGATTTATCGATGTGTGCTACGTGAAAATCCGGAAGCTTTTGTAAATCTCACAGGGATATATCTCGGCGATTTCCATTTTTATTGCCCCTGTATCAGGAGCCGAATCTACATCTTTAAAATCACGAGATCGTTCGCCGGTTAATTCGACCGAGAAGAAGACAATCGTGGGTTAGCGATCGCGAAACTTCCTCAGGCGGGAAAATCGAGATTCGATCGCGCGAATTGCGAGTAAAGCTGCACGAGGATTCCCCAAATAGTTTTAGCGATTTCCATTTTTATTGCGTCGTCGGCACAAGAGGACCACCGCTTTTCGTGTTCGGCTCGTTCGAAAGGCGTTAATTTTCGAGCCTCCGAGCGGAGTTATCGCGAATCACAAGGCACAGAAGGAGAAAATTTCAGCCTCCGAACGTACGATTTCGTTGGGCGTTTCTGGCGAAGGGTGGTTAGCCAGAAACGACTAAAAGAACGAAAGGCGTCTCTCTAGAGACCTTTTCTCTCTCACTTTCTGCTTCTTTTGCGTGTCGATGGCGAGGCGGCTACGCGGTGAAATCAAATTTAAAAGAATGACTCGTAGACTCGTTCCGACGCGAATGGAACAATGGTCTTTTGAACGCTCACGCCTGGAGGACCTTTGAAGGCGTTTGCTGACATTACGTTGTATCGTCGAGAGCACAATGGAGGATTGTGCTGCCACGAAGTAGCACGCTCTTCTGTCCGGAAGTATCGGGGAATTGGGGATAGGTAGAAGACAACTGTTGCTTGCCGCTTCTCCGAAAGCTAAACTAATTTAATGCGGCCTTGAAATTTGGCGGCACGTTTTCGGAACTTCGACTTTTCAAATTGTTCCTTTGCTCTTTTCACGAAATCTTTATGCGCATTTTTAGAATTCCTTTCCGACACTAATACGAACGATTTCGTTTAATAATTATTTTCCCTTTTTATTACGAATTATTCTCGAGCGTGATCTACAACTTTCTCGATTGACCCAATTTCAAATAAAAATGATACGAAATACGAACGTCATATGTGAATTTAACGACGTGAAACGTGTCGTATCGATATAGCCGAGTAACGATCGGCTTTACTACGGCAAGGAAGCATCATTATCGATAACTATCGTAGGGATGTAGTACCAACTTAAATCGTTGTTTTTTACTCTCAGAAACGATTATATACTCGAAAAACGACGAAACTCCGGTTGTTATTTTAATTGTTACGAAGCTCGCGTTCGTTCTAAACTCTTTAATTACAACGTTCGTTTAGAAAATTAAAAGGGTACTATACTTGCCTGCTGGCGCCAAGGTCTCGAAACGATCCTTCTCTCCTTATACTTTGTTCCGCGGTTTCTTTCCAATAGTCCAAGGTGAGAATCAATGGTTTCGTGTATCCACTGTGAGAGCGGTATAATTAAAATAGAATCTAAGTGACCGTTCGTGAAAGCGTTATACAGAGCAGAGAAGAAAGATTTGAAACGTTCATCGTTGCAATTTATGGCTCAATCGAGGCATATACATCGAATATGTGTCTATGATCGATCGTGAAAGAATCCTACGTCGAAGGCTCGAACGACCATCGGGGGATTATGTTCGTTAGAAATCCTTCCGGAGCAAAGGGCCGAACGTGGGAAAATGTAGGTCGATAATACGCATTCCGCGAAGGATGGGAGGCAAAGGGCGCCAGAGGCATGTCAGCCAGCCTAGTCAGCCGAGCCAGCGTCTAATTATTATCGGGAAGCGGTTCTGCTGAATGAAGGGAGGAGTGGAACGCTCTGCTACGATGTCGATCCTTCACGTGTGTCCTCTCGTGATTGCACGTCGCACTATTGCCTTGTAATCTCACCTCTCCACTCTCGAATCTATCCAACCACTACCACCCCTCCCCTTCTCGCCCCCTTTCTTCAAACCCTCGACACTCTCTGACCCCATCAGAGAGTGCCGTCTCGTCCGTCCACAGTCACTCTCTCGCTTCTGTCATCGATTGTCGATTATCCGGGACAACCGGTGTATCGCCGTTCCTGAATCTCTCGACGTTTCTATCTCTCCTTCCTTCCTCTCTCTCTCTCTCCTTCGTAATCATATCTTCGTCCTTGTTCATCTTCGATCGATCCGAGCCGAGTCAGGGACGGGGCATAACATCGCGATAAATTCCTCATTGCCACCGTCGACACCATAAACTTTCCTTCTCATAAGGGATGCCAGGAGAGAGCAATTTATATTCACGTCGACGACGACGACGACGACGACGACGACGACGACGACTCTGATATTTTTACGATTCCTACGTTACGTCCACTGCGAGATATCCTTGAAAATTTACTCGGCTTCTTTAGGTTCTAACGGATAGAAATTATCTCCTTTAATCTCGCTGGCTTATGGACGTCGCGTTTCTGAATTACGAAGATGTGAATTTTCAACGTAATCGCCCAATGAACTTTGTTCTAATTCCGGGATCTCTCCTCGTACGATCAAGATGCCCTAGAATAGAGGACTGTCAGTGACAAACTTTGAGTTTTATTCGCTTAATTACATTAATTCGTCTTACCTTAGCATTGCCAGACCGGGATATTTGTTATACGAAGATGTACCTTTGTTCGAGCATATAATAGTATTTCATTGTGGTCTCGTTCTCGTTTCACGCTGATTAATCTACTTCCGTAAATGTTTTTCAAATTGAAAACTACTATGAAAAGTACAATTTGTTATCCCCTTTTGGAATAGATTTCGAATAAACTTCTGTTACGTTTAAAGGATTTCTTTCGATATTTGTTCGTTTCAAAAATCGATGTTTTGTGTAAAGAGCGTGTAACGTCGGCAATCAGCAAAATGCCGTGCATTAGTACGAAAGAGTAAAGAAACAAACGTTTTCGATCGAGAAGCGCCAACAGCCGTAGAATCCGAGAACACGCGAACTCATTTTGTGTACTCACAAATTGTTTAGTCCGACCTCTTCCTTCGCTTTCTCCGTTTCCTCTTTGCTCTTTCGTTTCTATGCGACATTCCTCTTTGCTCTCGTTTCTCTCGCTTCTCCTATCGATTATCGATTAAACGGAAATGTGAAAGGCTTCGCCTCGTTCGTTCAAGTACGATTTCGATTCCTTTGCGATTACTACGACATCCTTTTCCTCCATTCGTTTTTCACTTGGAAATTCTTCGCTACGGGTACAATTAATTGTTGTCTTTAATCTCGAAATTCCTCGATAATTCACTATCTCGTTTACTTTATCGTTAATTCACCGTAATTAATTCAAAGACATAAGCATAATTAATCGGGAATTATCGATAATTCTTCCTTCCTCTTTCTCTTGCCGCAGCTGGAACTTTTTTAATTATTTTGGGAACAAAGAGAATACGCTTTAATAATAATTATTTCGAATTTCACCGAATATATGTACAGACACATACACGCACGCGCGCACACACACACACACACACATATATATATATATATCGTGGTAGGGGAAACGGAAATGGATGTCCCGCACTGTTCCCGATATCGACTTGACCGATTTATTTTTTTAATCCTCATAAATGATTAAAAGGAAGAAAAATAATTAAAATGGTGAGTTTTATTGGTATTGCAATGTAAATATTGTCCAATTTCTTTTTTTTTTCTTCGTGATTTGCTTGTACTTGCATCTGTATTTAACGAGACCCAAACGAGGTAACATTTATAAACGAATAAATTGTATGTAAATATTTTCTTCATGGAAAGATGCAATGTGCACGTATATCTATAATGAATTAATCCCTTATTAACATTTTACTCTTATTCACATTGCCGACATGTAACGTAAAAATAAAGTTTGTGCATTTGGTTTAATTCTCGAACGTGTTGGTGACGAAATACAGTGGACATTATTTTACCGATGGAAGAGTTTATAACTATTTTTTTCTCGTTTATTTAAACCCCTCCGTTGGACAAGATCATTCGTTTCTGCCGATCGTGAAATATATACTTAAGTGTTTAGGCAACCAAGTTGTTACCACGAATGTAGATACGCGGTATACGTCCAGTTGTTACATTCTATTTCCGATATTGTTGCGTACCTCGCTGAATTGATCATATTTTTGACCGAATTATTTATACGTACGAGAAAAGTAAAGAAATGACTCGGACGGACCTTTCTCTATCAAAAACAAGGAAGTTGTAAAGTATCCTTATCGCAATTTTCGAGAAAATTTAAGAACATCATAATTTAGTCGTTCTTACGAGTAAAGTGATTTAGAAACGGCGTATATGTCGAGTGTAACATTTGAAATATAGGTGATTCGCGGGCGGTGATTTTCCATGACAAATGCGTCGAGATTACATATCAATGTGCATTGCCACTTACGGTCCCCGAGGAGAATTTATACGACATGTAGACAATCACGATAGCTACCGCCGTGTTTTGCTCGCCTCGTGTTTTGCATACGGATCGTTTCTTTCATTGTTTTCACATTGGGAGGTGAGAAACGTTTGTTTATAATTTCATACACGCGACTCGGTTCCTTTCGACGATAACATTTTTTTGTCCTTCTTGTCTTCTTCGTGAAAATATCATTATCGTCGTTCCATCGGCATAGGTATCGCTACGATGGACCGATGAAAGGGATATCCCAAGGGTATGTGCGCCCTTCTAAGAGGAATTTATAATTGCGTCGATCACCCGCTGGCTTTCTCTTCTCGATTCCTGACCAGTCACCGTTCAACAATGACCGTGTACAAAGCAACAACTCTTCTCTCTCTCTCTCTCTCTCTCTCTCTCTCTCTCTCTCTCTCTCGCTCTCTACTCGTCGAACGGGAACGACAACGGTTCGAGAAAGAAACTTTGATTGCCTTGTCCTTTATTAAGCGCAGAAACGATTTAAAGGCACACTGATCAGACAAATTGTGTTTTATCTGTTGATCAATCGAAATTAGTAGCTTTCCTGGTGATACCAGATAAATAGAATATATAGTTGCCGTTCGAGAAAATAAAAGTTACAAAGTATAATCTGTATTTTTTTTTTCTTTTTATTCTTTCTTTTATATTCCTTTGTCAATGTCGACAAAAGATATTTTGTACTATGTATGTAAATCATTTTTTTATTATATATATATATATATATATATATTTTTTTTTTTTCTTTTTTTAGAACGAAAACCATACGAGAAATGAAGCGCTACGAATTCTATTCGCGAAAATGTACTTTCATTTAATTCGCGTTCACTACTTCTCCCATATACTTTCAATATTTATCATCGTCGTTTTCTGCAAAGTATTGACGTCAGCTAGGATTTAACGTGGCCAATCGTATAGTCTATTAATCTGATGGTAAATGAATAATTGAACACCAAGAACCGTTATTGGAGGAGACATTATCGGACAGTTCGTATACTATTATAGTTGGTGGGCGAACATTCGTGCATCTGATGGTGATTAGGTAGTATCAGTTAACGCAAGCCTGCAATTGCTCGCATTAATCTTCCTCTGTCTCTTTCTGTCACTCTCCCATTTACTCTAGTTTCTCTCCTCCACCGAGGGTTTCTAACAAACGATTGTAAATTCGGTGACTCTATTTCTCCGGGGCATCAAATATTCTATTAATTGGACGGTTGTCAAATCATTATACGATAGGTAGCTTGTGTTATCCTTGTTAACGAACGAGTATATCGCTAATGAGAAACTATGGTGGCTGCATTCGATGTGCGTTTCTGCGTTTATGAATAATCTATCGAGCACGTAACTAACACACGTGCATTTCGCGCTTTTATATTCGCCATGCGTAATCTCTGTTATCTTCTTTTTTTCCATTTTTTTGTTTTTTTTTTTTTTTTTTGTTTTTTCATAAAGTTTTTTGCCAGACTCATCTCGTTTCACGAAAATCATATCTTACTTAATACAATATCGAAACGTGATCGATTGGGACACGTCACGAAACCAAATGTATGTATTTATTTTCGAGTTCGCGTTGGGGCTATTTTTTTTCCCCTAGATGTTTTTGCCTTTTCTCTGATTTTTTTTCAGTCGATTGCACGCCATTGTACAACGTCGGCGTTGTGTGTCGAAAGCGGGCGAACGGCAACTGCCATTGCTCGTAAATTGGAA